>NC_133371.1:3638697-3761666 GCF_049309525.1 Garra rufa | reverse complement strand
CCTTAACCGTTCTCCAGGCCCTCTCTATGTGCTGAGCATGTGCACCTGTTTGTGATTGACAGTGAAATGGGTGTAAACTAGCTGAGGTAAAGCATTGCGAAAAGCCCGGCACTCATCACTTATTATTGTCGATCCCACTTTAACATATGTTGACATATACAAACTATTAACTGATACTTAACAAGTCATTTATAACTCATTAACTAACAGTTTATTAATGGTCTATTTACTAGTTATAACGGATAGTTATAAATAATTAACAAACTATTAACTGTTATTTAACAAGTCAATTTATAACCCATTAACTAACAGTTTATTAATGATCTATTAACTAGTTATAACGGATAGTTATTATAAAGTGTTACCAAAAGTCTTAGATCTTCGAGTTCAGCTTATGAAAAATTAGGGCAAAAACAAGTGTTGCTTTTATCATTTTGATCAGTGTATGTACCATTTCTTTGTAATTATTTGTCACAGTATCTGATTTTTAGGTAATTTTTTCCCTCTAGTGAACTTTACAGTATGTTCCAAGTCATACTGTAGCTATGAGATTAATATATATATATATATATATATATATATATATTATATATATATATATATATATATATATATATATATATATATATGCTGTTTTTAACTGCACATTTTCCTGTCTGCATGCAGGGTAAAATGCCTTTTAATCTTTTCTTTAAAGGAATAGTTCACCCAAAAATGAAAATTGAAAGTGAAAGTAATCGGTGGATTTTGTGGGTCAGGTTTTTAAAGTTTCAGTGGCTACTGAATGGTCATCATGTTGCTACAGGTCTAGAAAACAGCATGGGAAAATCATATCAATCATGGTAATCTTGGGTTACTTTGACAGCTTCTATTTATATTTTGGCATTTTAATGGCTGCCTCCGTATTTTCCTCATTTTATCTGTAATTTGTGGGGAGAATGTATAAGTACTTTAAGTGGGTTGGGTTGTACCGTTATTTCAGATGTCTGAATTCGATGTAACAGGAGGCGTTATGGCAAACACCACGCACTTTCTGCGGACTCCAACATGTCTTTGACCACATCGGAAGAAAGCATGGCAAGAAACTCATGCGTAGAGCTGAATAGACGCGGACCTCTCACTGTTGCATGCAGGAGAAACACTAAGTGCTTAGCATGTCCCCTGCGTCCTTCCGTGACAGTCCGTGGAATCAGTGTTATGCCTCGGCTACCATCATGCTTCTCGACACAAGAGCCATTTGCCACTTAATTGCACATTTACAGGCTTCATGCTCACATTGGCTCGGGGTCCTTTGTGCCTTGCGTGCAGCTCGACTTGCAGATGGCAAAAGTCACTCTGCAGCCTGTAATTGTCACCTTTTATCCTCCATGTCAGTTTAATACAGCTTCCTATTCAGCTTTTTCCGGATGTAGGGTGTTATTTGGGGCGTATAGCCATATAAGCATGTTTTGGGGCCACACCACCTGCTATCTTGTGTCTGTCTCTCATGAGGCTGACAGCTTTAACTTTTCAAATCCATTTAGGTTCATGCATGTAGATTATTACAGCCTTACAGCCTCACTAAAGACGCACAGATAACATGTCAGCGTCCAGAGGCATTGTGCTTAAAAATTATTTATGCACAAGAGCACCCAGAGGAGTATACTATCTTAGAAAAAAAAAACAATAAAAAAAAAAATATAAATAAATGGTCAGGTCAAAGTGTCTGAATACTATTTTTTTTTTTTTTTTTATGAATAATGTTTGGGTATAATATGTCACAGTTTACCTTATTTTGCTATCCTCACTTACATGAATGAACTTTATTGTCCTGCAGCAACTAGTAAAAAATAAATAAATAAAAAAATATATCATGTGTCTGAGTAATTTTTCGTTGACTGTATATTAATACATTGTTACACATGTTTTATAAATTAACATTAATATACAATAAACAATAGTATATGCATCCATTAACATTCACTTAGATTATTAAATGCTGCATAAAAGTGTTCATAGCTCATTAAAATCTAGGGTTATCATCTTTAACTAAAACTAAATAAATAAATACATACATGCATATATAGACAGACATACTGACATACATAAATCAATTAATCGATCTGAATGTTCTTTGACACAAAATATGTCAACTGAAATAAAATATTTCATATTTTCGTTTTGGTTAAAAAGACTATTACAGTTTTTTCTCAATTGCTAAAACACTATAACCAGTCTTTTGAACTAAAATTTCAAAACTATAACGCCATTTCTCAAAAAGCACACCCATTTCCCTAAACATTAAACACTATTCCCTGCTTTGACACATGAGTTATATTTGGTGAACTGTTACTGCAAAACTCTACACACAAATCCCTACATTTCTCAGTGCTTACACCATGTGCTCATTTAGAAAGCACAAGCATTCAATATTGTTCACTCAAGTCTGCGAAGTTTGAGCTCAATTAGCACACAATTACCCAACTGGAAACACTAGGAGTCAAAATTTAGCACACACTAATCAGAATCTTCAATGGAGATAAAAGAGCCAAAGTCAGCTTACAGTGTTTCTCAGTCACTTTGGTGCATTTCTCAGATCAGAAATGAAATTGCCAAAACTACTTGTTCAACATCCACATCATCTAGTCTCTTGTGCACATCATAAAAAGCTTCTCTTTCTTCTGATCAAGTTGTGATTGCTTTGGCACATTCATACAACTGATTATATACATTTGTCTGCGGTTTCCTACATTATCAGTTGCTATTGTCATGTTGCTCAAAATGTATTATATATTTCTCTGTGCAAAAGTCTTACCCCTCAAAACATCAAGTCATTAGCTCATCGTATAAGTCATTACCTACTGTAAATGCAAAATTTTTGATCTAGTTGTCATAAACTGTCAATCATATATTCTACACATTTCTATTAGACTTTTTGTAAATTTGCCATGAATTATTCAAGTGAATCTTGACTTTCACTAATGAAGAATAATATAGATCAACCAATGATAAAGCAGTTCTCTGAAAAAGCTCAAAGGTACATTTCATGAACCTTCAATTGGAAAGCATATATAGACAGAGGACAACGCAGGAGTTACAAATTCTGACAGTGGGCTTTCTCATTTTTATTTTCACCTTTGTGCCCGTATTTCCTTTTCTTTTCTGTTTCACAATGACGTTGTAATGCATTTTTTTTTTTTTTGTCAGACCACTAGTACAAGTGTAACTTTGAATCCTATTCAGTCTTTTTCAATCAATATCCCACCTATAGTAATGTGTAATTTTGAAGAGGAAGAGTAGGAGGTGAAAGAGGAAGAGGAGGAGAAGAAGGAGAAGGATGATGACGACAACGACAACATGGAAGAGACAGGAAGGGCAAGGGAAAGAAGAGAAGCAGTCTCATATATTTTAGTTGATGGGTGCCAGGGTTGGATCAGGCATGCAAGAGGATTTGACCCCTGCTGCCTGGCCAGGGCTAATTTAGCCTGTGATGCTGAAGAGGTTCTTTGGCCTGTCCCAGACCAAACACAGGATGTTGGGCAGAATAATTATTTTGTTGTTGTTTGCTGTTTTGTTCTGTTTTCTACAGTACATTACTGTAAAGTAAGAAATAAAACACTTGCAAATACATACATTTGTTGTGTTCATCATGTGAAAAGTTTTTTTTTTTATTGTTTTAGTAGTATTGTTTTGAATTTATCTCATCAGTGTGTAAAACTGTGTTGTAGTGTGAGTTTTTTTGAGGATTTGTGTGTCATGTCTGAGAGCAAAGTTTGGTTTTTCAGCAAGATTGAGTTGTTTTGAGTGGAGAGCTTCATTTTGACCTCAATATAGGAAGTTTGGGGAATTGAGTTAGGAGTTGTGGATTTGTGTTTAGAGTTTCGCAAATAAGAGGCATAATTTCAAGAAATGTGTTTAAGCAATTGAGAAAAACTGTAAAAATGACAAAAACATAACAAAATTACTAAAAAATGTTAAAATTACACTGAAAAGGAAAGTACAAATAAATGTAAAAATATATAAATAATTGCGAAAACTGTAATAGTGTAGAAATAATATTAAAATTGGTTGCATTAATAATGTTAACAAACTAAAATTCATTGTAAATCATTTAATATTATTATTGTTGCTGTTATTATTTTTTTTTATCAAAACATTTGGATAAAAGAAAACATACAAACAAAATAATAAAGACAAGAATAAAATAAAAGCATAAAATCAGGGTCAGGAAAAAAAAAACAATTACAGTGATTTAATACACTTTTATTAAAATATAATACATTTAGTTATTATATAATACATTTTTATACTAGTTTTTAGTTTGTGTTTTATCTTTGTTGTTGATAAGAAGCAAGTTTTGTGCTGAACTACCCAGAGCTATCTAAAGAATTTAACACTTGAAATTATTAATCAAAATCTAAAATTGTAATTTAAAATGTCGAAGTCTAAAAGACTTTAAAAGGTTTTATGCTTTCAACTGTTAAAAATCTCTTATGGTTTATATTAAAGTAAAAAATAAATAAATAAAGAATTATAATAAATCAAACTATTATTAAAATATTACGATAAACTTAAATATATGAAAAATTTTAAAAATATAGTTAAAACAATAATACAATTTATTAAACAAAATTAATTAATTAATTAATTAATAGACATCTTGACAGAATAACAAAACCCCAAAAAATCAGTGACTATAGTGACAAATGACAGGACTATAAAATAGACAAAAAATTCAAAATTGAACATAAAGGTGTAACTGAGATATTAGTGTAATGTGGTCACTCCTTTCTGATCCTGTGCATTCTCTACAGTAGCTGCAGCATGCTTATCCTTGCACTACCATAAAGCTGCTATTGTTGTAATTGCTACTTTAAGTGCGTGACTGAGGTTAAATGCAAGGGCCAGCATTATAGTATCAAGAGGTATGACAATGGCACTAATGCGTATATTGTCTAGAGTATTCCGTAAACAGCTCACCTTAGTGTTGTGCTGAATGCAGTGTGACATGCCACTGTGGACAGATAAATATTTTACTCCAATAAATAATTCCATTTGTTCTGCTATCTCCAAGAGCCTGAATGAGACTTTACCATCCATACAGAGGGCAGCATGTATCTGTTAACGTCTCTTATTTTTTGTAAACATCAGAAGGGCTTGACATGCTCGAATGCTCATCGAAAGACAAAACAAAGTGTTTGCAGACATCTCGTTGTTGTGTTTGTTGTTCTGTCATTAGTAGCACTAAAGACCAATGTTCAACAAGGTTAGGTCATGTTTGTCTGGTATTAGTTGATGACGCACTAAATGCAACATAAATCAGGTTCCTTTTCTCATGCCGGAGGAGCAGCATTATTCATTATTCATCTGACCTTCCCACGCTGAACTTTGTTTGGTTATATAATTCAGGCTGAAACATAGCAGAGTCTTGTAAGTGCCTATATAATCAGTGTTCTGTTATATGTCCTCTTCAGTCATTCACATTTGACCCATGATTTTAAAAAGCAGGATTGTGAAGATTAGACAGGATGTCCTGTGGATATTTGGGCACAATTTTAATTGAAATGATGTTTTAATGTGCTTATCTCAGTGCTTAGGGTTAATATATAATTGATCTAGTATCACCAGTTTTGCCAAAAATGAAAATGTGCTGTTATTTTACTCACCCTCAGGTCGTCCAAGATGTAGGTGAGTGTGTTTGTTTATTTCTTCAGTAAAACAGTAAAAAAAAAATCCATGGTGATTCCTAAAATGACAGTGCTATAGCAATAATAATGTTCAGTTTCTTGCACAGACCAATTGTTTTACTTCACTTTGTGATCTTTCAGAATGATCTGCAGAGCTGTAGGTGCTACATCAATGGCAACAACACAAGGTTTGACAGTCTTTCTTAATTTTCTTTTTTCCTTTAAACGTAATATTATTACTTATGTCTTTCTGGTTGCTTAAAGGGGTCCTATTATGCTTTTTCACTTAGCCAGTGTGTGGTGTGTATGTTTGGGCATAAAAAACATCTACAAAATTACAAATCTCAAAGTTCACTCCAAAGGGAGATATTTAGTTTTTAAAAAAATCCCTTTTCAAGAACTACAACGAACGGCTCGTTCGTACTACAGCGTTTTCCGGATGCTATGATGTCACAATGCAGTCCATTAGAATATCATTCAAATAAATCTCGCCTACAGAAATAAAAATGGTTGGCGGGTGGGGAGGGACGAGGTGGGGAATTCGCCTAACTTTAGTGATATAGCATGGACAGCCACTTCTGGAATGCTTCCGCTAGCCACAGGGCGGCTTGTATAAATGCAAGCATTGACTAAAGTGTCCGCAAACTGCTCCGGTCGTGTGTGGCGGTGTAGAGGGTCGAAACACATGCAGAGCTGCAGCTGATGTAAACACAAGCATTGACTAGAGCAGCGGTTCCCAATTCCAGTCCTTGCGCCCCACCGCTCTGCACATTTTGCATGTCTCTCTTAGTTAACACATCTGATTCAGATAACCAGCTCATTAGAAGTGAGGTCCGTGCAGGAACTGCGATCCGATTGACATGGTCCCTACAAAGTGTTCATTGCTCCCTGCTCCCTAAGCGGGGGAAATCTGTTTACTATACTTCGAAACATTCATTCACATATTTGCACTATGCCACCGCATGTAGCGTCTTCACACACAGATGAAACTTACTAGAGAAGTGTGACATAAGTGCATCTGTAAATAAATGCATTTTAAATTTACGTCTCGCACGCTTTAATGACCTTCAAATGGAACACATACGCTCGCTTCGAACTAATGAATAATGGCGGAATATCCTGTGATGTCCACTTCGAAGGGCAGTAACGTTGGAATAGAACAAACGTCGGAAGCAATGCGTGAAACACACAAAATGTGCAGAGCGGTGGGTCGCGAGGACTGGAATTGGGAACCGCTGGACTAGAGTGACGATCATCAGTGTCCGTGCTGGAGCCACTCTGTAGATGTGTGCAGTGTCTGTTAAGAGATTTATTCATCATACAGTGTAGATAGCTTTACTAGCCTTATGCTTGAGCTGGTTTCGGGCATGTAAATAATTAAAGAAATTAGCACAATAATGATAATATCATGTATCTGCGATCTTGCAGGCTGGCGATAGGACCAACACTACTGTAGCGTATTATTTACTCACCCTCCATGCATCCTAGGTGTATATGGCTTCCTTCTTTTAGACAAATGCAATCGGAGTTATATTAAAAACAATCCGGGTGCTCCCAAGCTTTAGAACGGCATAGACAAGTGTTTCTCTGCTTCAGTCCAAAACAAATCGATGTATAAGCCATAATAAAAAAGTGCCTCACATGGCTCCGGAGGGGCCAGTAAAAGTAAGATTTTGTAAGAAAAATATCCATATTTACAACGTAAGAATCACTTTAATCTAGCTTGTGCAGTTGTACAAGGAACTGCTTTGGGAAGGGGCGTCACTGTACTGAAATGCTGTCTAAAGCTGCGTTCATACTAGCAGCAACTTTTGTTGCTGCATGTCGCCAGAGGCTGGCGATGAGGTTTCTAGTGGGCGTTCTCACTACTCGTTACCTTGACAGCGAATCAGGTTTCCTGCCGCTAAATACAAACATGTTGGAAGCAAAAGACTAAATAAAATATAAATGAAATTGATACATACAAATAAGCAGAGCCTACTTTTTCTATTGCATATGTTTATCTACAACTGAGAGGAGAATGATCACATAAGTTCAACCGTCTTCTTTCTTATTGGCTGTCGCTCCAGCATGTCGCTCTTCATTTGCATAAAGTTGAAAGATTCTGAACTTTGTCACGTCACCAACAGCCTCTGTCGCTCTTATCACCAGCTCTCCATTGAAATAAATGGGATTGCGTTGCTTTGTCCTTCTGTTCGCCAATCTCAACGCAGTGGGACTGCTAACCAATCACAACACATTTTGTTTTTCGGATAGCGGACCTTCATCAAACCCAGAAAAAATCTAGCCATTTGTGCCAAGCTGGGGAGAAAGCTATTGTAATAATGTAAATTAGGTGAAAAATAATGTGTTTTCGAACCACCAAGCATGAGAGCATGTTCTAGTGCACCCCCAAAAACAAAATAAAGACTTTGTAAAAGAGCATAATAGGACCCCTTTAAATAATAGTATTATTTCTGCTTTTTATATTACTGTAAATGAGCAGATGTGAAAATGTGTCAATCACATGTTCTTTTGTCTGATGTTAGTCAGTTGCATAAGTACAGAAGACATCTTTTATTTTAGTTCCAATAACTGGTGTTTTTGGGCTGGAGAGTTTTGAGTTCTGAAAGTTAAAGTATGTTTTTGTACTACAATGAGCTCTTTAATCTCAAAAGATCAATGAAAATTTCATTTTGCATGATATGACCCCTTTTAAAAGGACCACAGACAGTCTTGAATTAATTTGTTAGACTGAATTAAATGTCTAATATTCTTCTTTCTACTTCAAATATCTTTGTTTTTAAAAAACAATAATCAGCTTGGAATATGTTTACAGACAGATCAGAAGAGTAACATCAAAAATTAAGTTCCTCATAAATATTATTTCCGTATCGTGCCCAAATTAGCCGTCTCAAATTTGAATACGTATTAGAGAGGGAATAGATCACAACGAAATCAACCCTCTATCTCTTTTTATCCTCCCAGCTGGAATAATTGTGATCTTTCTACATTATGTTGTACAATATTATTTAATATTAAATATTCCCTAATGGGAAACTAGGCCTGTGAGCAAGGCCTGCGACTATAAGGGAGCTGCTTACAAAAGAAATGATGTTGTGGGTCTTCAGGAATAGAATTCATTTCCCAAAGCACAGATTCTATCTCACTTATCAGACTTCCAATCAAATATCCCTCCACATGAACAGAAGGCACCAGGAGCTCCTGACAGACTCCTCCTGTGATACCAATCCTGATGCAAACATTCGCGGTAACACTGTTATCATCAGTGCATCTCATAACAAATATTTGTCATTTTATGGGCCAATAATATCTCGCAGAAACAAGGCAATATGCCTTGCAGGAATCATAAAGGGGTCACATCACAAGAAATCAAATCTTCCTTGTTTTTTTTTTTTTTTAGGTAAAAGATCTCAGTGTACTTTTTAAACTCCAAAAAGGGCAATATATTCAGTCCACCCAAAAATGAACATTTTGTTATTTATTATTATTATTATTATTATTATTATTATTATTATTATTATTATTAATTAATTAATTTTTATTTTTATTTTGAAGAATGTTATAAACAATGGGAACCAAAGTCAATGGGAACCAATGGTCAATGGGAACCAAAATTGCTTGATTACCAACACTCTTTAAAATATCTACTTTTCCGTTTCACAGGTTTGGAACGACATGAGGGAAAGCAAATAATTACAGCATTTTCATATTTGAGACGACTATCCTTTAAGACCCAGACCAACTGCAACAATGAGTAAAGGAAGCCATTTTAAAATGATTTTAGTCAAAATGACAGAAAAATGATGTAGACCTGCTAGTAATATGATTTAATGGCTTATCACTTCTGGCCAATAGGTGGCGCTGTTATCAAATTCATGTGGTGTGTTTAGTATGAGGTGACAAAGGCACACAGTTTGGTGTCATTATGTCAAAGCTTTGCAGAGATAAAGCCTCAGAGCCATTTTGGCATCAAGCCTAAACTTTGTAGCGGCAGTGTACAAAAAGGTTTCATCTATCAAAATGAAATCCATAACTTTTTGTCAGCACTGTCTGAAGATAATCTGACTTGATTTTGGTGAAAATCTGAAGAACGGTCTAGGGCAAGCATGCTCCTCCGAATCTAATGAGACCAGTTTTGATATTTTTGGACAAACCTTTCAGAAGTTAAACAAAAATAGCCATTTTTATATTTCCTGACCACTAGGTGGCACTGTGCCCGAAACACTGCAGGTACCCTCTGGTCTCAATACGCCAAACCAATGCGGAGATATAGCCTCACATCCATTTTTGGGTGCTTTTCATAGAATTTGTTTGCGCATTATTCAAGAACAGTTTGACTAATCAACTTGAATTCTGTAACTTTTTGCCAGAATGGTCTGAAGATGATCTGAGCCAAATTTGGTGAAAATCAGACAAACAAAAAGTAGGTTTTTCAAACAATTAAAAATATAAATAATGTTTGACTTGGCATGAGCCAAGGATTCAGATAAATAAAAAAATTTGATTGTGTGCCTTACGGTTCAAAAGGTATTAGCATGAACATGAGTGAAACTTTGGACAAGTGGTGGCGCTAGAGAGTTTGAGTCAGAGACTCCAAATTTGCTATAGTTAATGTTGAGACTGTTCTCTATCAGTGTGCCAAATTTCACAACTTCCCTGCAAACGGTTATATGGGCTGCCATAGACTTCAAGAGCGGAAGAAGAAGAATGCCAATGGACACAATAGGTGCATACACACTTTCAGTACTTGGCCCCTAATAATAATCATACTAAAATGGAAGTCAATGGTAATAGAAACTGTTTGGTTACCAGCATTCTTAAAAATAAAAAAATAAAACTTAAAAAACAATTTGAAAGTATATTTTACCTCACAAGGTCAATGAAAAGTTGTTATATCTATTATATATTATATCTATTTTGTTACAATTGTTAGTGATTCAGTTTGGTGAAATAGTTACCCTATTTACATTTGTCTTTACAGTTTGTTTATGTTTGTATGCATATATTTATTTATTTATTTGTTGTTAGTTATATATGCAGCATCAGTTAAAATTGCAATTTTGAGTAAATATTACGAGGATAAAAAAAATAGGATGCTGAAAGCTGGCTGTTATATTAGGCCTGTCATGTACATTTAAAATATTAAAGTGTTTGTTTTATCTAAACCAGGGGTCACCACACTCGGTCCTGGAGGGCCGGTGTCCCTACAGAGTTTAGCTCCAACCCTAATCAAACACACCTGAACCAGCTAATCAAGGTCTTAATAGGTATACTTGAAACTTCCAGGCAGCTGTGTTGAGGCAAGTTGGAGCTAAACTCTGCAGGGCACCGGCCCTTCAAGTTTGGTGACCCTTGATCTAAACTGTTGAGTGAAAATCTATTTATTAAGAGGTGCACTGCAACTGTAAAGTAATCTATTTCAGCCACAGAACAGAAGATAACACCAAATTGTCTTTCTTTATTTACATCTTGTGAGAAACAAATGAGTTCTCATGAGAACTATTACAGCATTTCTCACAGTGAGAGGTGAAATCACACACAAGCCAGGGTGTGCTGATAGTCGCTTGTGAAGCTTAATGCTTTGAAATGGCACCATTAATGGCACAACTAGCAGATAAAGAATTCTTCTTTTCGTCCATTTCCTCTCCTCTCTCTCTGTCAGTCTGTCTCTTTCACTCTCTCTTTCAGCTGCTCCCCTACCTTTCCTTCTCACCACAGGGAATGCAATTTCAAGGAAGTTGACAAGCTCTACTTTGACAGGAAGGGTCACAAAGAACAGAGGTACTTTTGACAAGCGTACCATAGTTGGGGCAATGAACCAAGAGAGTCAATTAAAAATTAAGTGGACCCCATTTGATAATTACTTTGAGCGCTACTTTCCAGATGCTCAAGGTGACTAAATAATTCTTTGTGAAGGAGTTAATAATACTCTAAGTAGCAAGGCAAAAGGAAACTCATTTGAGGGTGACGGAACAAAGCAAAGTAATTGCTCAAAGGCTGACCGTGTATTAGGATGACAAACAAGCTGTATATTTCCACTGGGCTTTGTCTCGACTGTTGACCAGCTATAGGCCAAGCTACTTTAGCAACAAGAGCTGTTGTTTTCCGGTGTTTCAACACAATATAATATGGAAAGCCTTATTCCGTGTTTGGAAACAATACTACAACTGTCCAGTAAATGTATTTTCTCATTCTGTTTGCATTTTTTTTTTCAATTTTCAATTCAATGTGCTTTTCTGACATGACGAATATTTGCAATTTAAAAAAAAAAAAAAAAAATTCTCATTAATCTACACTCTGTACCCCATAATGACAAAGTGAAAACAGAATTTTAGAAATGTCTGTAAATTTATTCAAAAGAAAAAAAAAAATATAACATTTACATAAGTATTCAAACCCTTTGCAACAACACTTGAAATTTATCTCTGGTGCCTCCCATTTCTTTTTAATCATTGATTTGCAGTGCATTCCAAATGGGATATATCGCCCTCCGAAGGGCACTTTGGAGTGAAAACAATCATGACCGCCATACTGAAGTGTCGTTCCAAACCAAAGTGCTCAAAACTAGCCACTTCAAAGGACCCTTTGGAAGGAAGGATTTCAAAGGGTACAACTGATGGACACTTTGGGCTCCCATGATCCTAGCGCAGATTCTACACCATTCAACCCTTCGAAACTCTCACTCCGGAGGGTAAACCCTTTGAAGGGATTAGAGCATAGGGATGAGACCTGCTGCATGGAATGCAGGGTAAGATGTTTCTGAGATGTTTCTACACCTTGATTGGAGTCCACCTGTTGTAAATTCAATTGATTGGACTTGATTGGAAAGGCAAACAGCTCTTTATAAAAGGCCTCACAGCTGATAATCCATGTCAAAGCGAAAACCAAGCTATGAGGTCAAAGGAACTGCCTGCAGAGCTTAGAGACAGGATTATATTGAGGCACAGATCAAGGGAAGGCTACAAAAAAATTCTCAAGTTCCCAAGAGCACAGTAACTTTATTTTGATGGTCCCTTTTGCACATTCTGTTGACACTAAATTAGGTTGCATCTACATGTCTACTACCTCTCGTTAGAGTATTGGTATACTGTCTGTTTAATACCTGCTAACTCTTTATTGTAATGGTCTCGCAACAGACATTCTGCTGACTATAAGTAACTTTGCAAGTACATGTCAACTTATTCTAACCCTTACCCTACTAATACTCTACTAACACTCCAATGAGAATTAGTAGATATGTAGGTGCAATGTTACTTATAGTCAATAGTATGTGTTAAAGGGACCATCAAAATAAAGTGAAACCCACAATTCTCAAATGTAGACAACCAGGACTTTTCCAAGGGCTGGTCACCTCTAGAATGTTGACGAAGAACCTGATGATTACTCTAGTTGAGCTCCATGATCATATATTCAAATGGGAGAAACCTACAGAAGGACAAACTTCACTGCAACACTCCACCGATCTGTTTTTCAGCAGCAGGGACTAAGGGACTTGTCAGAGTAGAAGAAAAGCTCAATGCACCAACATATTGAGATATCCTTCTGAAAACCCAGTCTAGAGCATTCAGAACTTCAGACTGGGCTGAAGGTTCACCTTCCAACCTGACAATGACCCTAAGCACATCCAAGGCAACACAGGCTATCACAACTTAAGTCATTTAAAGGTCCCATATTGTACACATTTCTGGAGGTTTATTTTAGTTGTTGATGTCCTTAAGAATATATATTTGCGGTAACATTCCATGTTCCTATAGCCAGATTCTGCGTCCGAGGATTGGGTCGCCGAGGTCCCCGCCTTCGACCGCCACCCATTCCAAAATGCACCTGTCCCCTATGGTATAAGTGCCAAAATCCATCTCAATATATTTTTACAGCTCCCATTTTTAGGAGCTCTGTCAAGAACAGGTCAATTTTGGCCCGTCTAATTAATATACATGAGCCTCTCTTCTAATTGGCCTGTTGTTTTCTGAGTGACGCACAACCAGGCCAACCACAAGTAACTATGGTCATGTATGCTGTAGCCTAGCCCAGTGCCATAGAGAGATCCTAGCCTGCTGATACTCAACAGGATATTTCCGAATGATCATTAATGTTTTTATTCTTTTTCAAATACCGAATGCAGTAGCTACGTAACTGTTGCTTTAGTAAAGCCCTTTTCACAATGCGCACTGATTCCGGAAAATTACGGGAACGAGCGCTGTGTGAACAAAAGCCAGAACCAAAAGCCATAAAGGCAGTGTTGTAGTGATGATGCACGTTACCCTGCGACTCTTCACGACGGAAAAATACGTGTAAAGTGGAATGAAGCAGCGATCAGGGAGCTCCTCACTATCAGCGCTGAAGCACATATTGTTCGTCAGGTTAGTTTAAGTTTAGTGAAATGTATGCATCGCATTACACCTCACATCCAAACGTCACATCTTTACGGGTTGTGTGTAAAGCACGCACAGATTCCGGAAAATAACTGTGAATTAACCAAATTAAACAATTCCAGAACAAATCATGGGACACATTATCTGTGTATTTTCCGGAATGGCTGTGTGAAAGAGGCTGAAGTTGACATGCCACTGGTCTCTTATATTAATGTTGTTCGGAAGCCTGTGCAATAATGTAGTTTCCTGACATCCATCGACTGGACAGAGTTTTCTTGACTTGTTTTCGTGTTGTTGTTGCTTAGCAATAAAATGGACGTGATGTTGTCGGGGGTTTGACAAAAGGACGGTTGGATGGTGGTTGGTGCACTGGGTGGTGACTGAAGGCGGTGACTGAGTAGATCGGACGTCACATTTTTACGGAAGTCACAGCGGTTTGTGAAAAGGAACAGCTACTTTATGCAGGCTGTGTGCATTTTACTGTGGACTGACTGTTTTGAAACTTATATGGTAGTTGCATAGCCCCTAGACCTCAGTTATCATGTAAAAAGCCAGGAAATTTCGACTTTGACGATAATCATATCATAATTGGGATAAAATGTCTGGTCAGGATTTTCAGTATTTTGTTTCATGCTTGAATAGATCAGATCTATTGTCCATTTATACATAAATAAAAAAATTAAGTAGAATTACTCATGTTTTTATTTATTTATTTAGTTAGTTGTTGTTTTACATTTCTTTGTATATTTTTATAATTCATACAGTGTTAACCTTTATTGTTAATCAAAAGTTCACTTCTCTCATCATCAGGAGTCGGGTCAACGGCCAGTCCCGTGTTCATTTCACACACAAAGAGCTGATGGTCATTGAATCATACCTTGAATTGATAACGTACCCTGCTTGTTATTTTCATCTGACTGGATCCATGTGTCTCGATTCCCCTGACTGTTAATACAGCAGCTCTTGTTGATCACACAGACGTCCCCTCCTCCTCCACGTCCTCCTCAGGAATGAAGTAATTAGCAGACTCATTGTACAGTCACGCTCGAATGCTCTCTTTCCCCATCTGTGTAATACACAGAAAGGCCTTTATTACTGATGCAAACAGACACAATTTCACACACTCTTATCAGCAGGTTTGCAGAGCCCTGTCTCAGGTGTGTCCCCACGCAGCCAGGGGAGCCAGAACAGATTAAGGGTCATCATAACAGACAACAGAATGTTTACCAATCAGCCTGATATCACACCGGTCACATACACCGTCTGGCACAAAGGCAGGGGGCAACTGGAGCTTTGGTCTGGGGCAAGTTTGGAGGGTAATCCATATCGTTTCTGTTTAAATATGCCTGTTTATCTGATAAACAAAATCCACCCTATGTGTACGTGAATAAAGGATGCTGTGTTCTGAATATTGATTAGTCCTTTTGGGAAATCCACTGTGATAATTAAGTAGGAACTTTTTGATTTTTCAGGCTTTGTCAAAAACAGAGCTCAGCTGTCTACAGACATCTCATTATAGCTTTCAGCATCTGGTATATGAGAAGTGTGCTTTATAAAGACGTAAATACAATAAGTTTAGGTGTTTGCCTGTTAAAAAACTGCTAGAACCACTGCTAGCGCATTGTGCCTTGTTACTACTGCTAAGTTGTTTTGAGTGGTTGTTAGCATGTTGCTAAGAGGTCACCAGGGTGTTTTAAGCAGTTCTTAATATGCTTGGTTGTTGCAAAGGTGTCATGAGTCATTGTCAGCATTGCTATGCAGTTTCACTATTATGGGTTGCATTTTCCAAAAGCAAATATGGCTGCAAGTTCTGTTGTTACCATTTGAGTTCAGCAGAACCATAGTTGGCTAACACTGCTTTTGGGAAATGCACAGCAGAGTAGTTGTTAGCACGGTGCTTGGTTGTGTCTAAAGCGTTAAAAGTGATTATCAGTGTATCCCTGCTGAAAAAACCATAGGCTTCTTGGCTGGTCTTAGGTGGTTTAAGCTGGAAGTAGCTGGTTTTAGCTGGTGGTCTGAGAAAGTGGCCAAAACCCCTCTAAAACCAGCCTGCTGACCAGCTATGACTAGCTAAAACCAGCCAACCACCCTAGGCTGGTTTTAGCTTCTTTTTTTCAGCAGAGATATATACAATGTTAAACCCCCTTGTGAAAATTATCAATGGTTTTAGTACAAATAAAACCCAAAAAACCATTGTTATTGTAGTTAAGCCATGATAACCACATATTAAACAATGTTTTGCTACACTAGCCTGCTGAAAAAACAAAACAAAAAAAAACGTCTAAAACCAGCCTAGGCTGGTCTTAGCTAGAAGTAGCTGGTTTAAGCTGGTCTCCCACCCTGGCCAGGCTGGTCAGACTGGTTTTAGCTGGTGGTCTCACAGTCTGACCAGCTAAGACCAGCCTGACCAGCCTGGGAAAGTGGCCAAAACCCCTCTAAAACCAGCCTGCTGACCAGATATGACCAGCTAATACCAGCCAACCACCCTAGGCTGGTTTTATATGCAATGTTAAACCCCCTTGTGAAAATTGTCAATGGTTTTAATACAAATAAAAAAAACCAAAAAACATGGTTACTGTAGTTAAGCCATGGTAACAACAAATTAACCAATATTTTGCTACACTACCCTGCTGAAAAAACAGCTAAAACCAGCCTAGGCTGCTTGGCTGGTCTTAGCTGGTTTAAGATGGAAGTAGTTGGTTGGGAAAGTGGCCAAAACCCCTCTAAAACCAGCCCGATTGATATACATCACACATATATCCCTGCTGAAAAAAAAAAAAAAAAAACAGGGGAGTTTTTTCAGCAGGGATATATGCAATGTTAAACCCCCTTGTGAAAATTATGGCAAAATGCTGTAATTTATTTTGAAAAATAAAAATCAAGGTATCATTTTATAAACTTAGGCTTTTAAATGTTCGTTTTAACTGGTAGGTCAAGTGACAATAACAGCATGGCAGATGTAATACATCTAAATTTAATTAATTCAACCCAAATTGATACTCTATAGAACATACTTTTTAACAGATGTAGTGCCTACAGCAGTATGCAGTTTCGGATTCACCAATTGTTAGCATGTTCGAAGTGTTTTTTTGCATGTTCAAAATGTTCTCCTACCAGGACTGTTTTCTTCACTTATGCCAACAGAAATGGATGAGTGTAAAATTCATTGTACTTTTTGACAGGTAGAATGAGCATGCATGATGAACAAAACAAAGAATGATAATAGTTTGTGCATGTAATACAGTAATGTTGTCAATAAATACAGTGGCATTTCAATGTGTTTCTATGTAATCATGTCACAGGAAATTGAGTCAACAGTACCCCAATTTTCTCTCAAATACTGATTTACAGCATAGCAAATAAGGAAAGCAGAACAACTGACTTCTTGCAAAAAGTGCAGACAGATTTGATTCCAAAGTCAGTACCAAATATTCAGAATTGAAAAAACCTGGAAAAAAAAAAGTGCAGTATAAACAAAGCCTAAGGGTTAGTGGTTTTGAAAATCTCTATTTAAATAAGCCTTTGTAATTCTCACAGTTATTTTTTTCTTTCCTTGCCGACTGTAAGCAATGCTTTTGTCTGTTTTATTTCTAGAGGGGAATAAAGATATAAATAAAATTTTCTCTTGAGATTCATGTATATCCACACATCAAATTAGATGGTGGCAACGGGTTGATTTAAACCAGTTTATAATAACAAAATGATGGATACCATTCTTTTTCTAGAGGGTGAATTTAAAATTATGCAAATTAAACTATGCAAATCATTTTCCTCTGCATATTTTACCCTTATCTCATTTAGCAAACACAACTAATAAACTCGCAGCATAAATAACAATTGGTCCTGCAAGGAAGGTTAAACAGAGAGGCCAAGCCCTCTGCCATTAACACCTCACACACATTCCACGAGAGAGAAAGAGAGAGAGAATGATAGTTGAGTAGTAAGAAGTACATGCATGTATTTGGCAGACGTCTTCATCCAAAGCAACTTACAATAGATTCAAGATATACATGTTAAGTCATGCATTCCTTGAGAATTAAACCCATGACCTTATGGTTGCTAACACTATATTCAACTGCTAAAGCTTCAGTGGTGAATTTAATAGAAAACATTTTTTGAATTAGGCCAGTAAGCATCTACATAGCAACCTAGAATTGTGTTGGCAAATACTGCATGGAAAACACCCAGTTTTTTTTTTTTTTTTTTTTTTTCAGAAAAAGTAAATCTTTCTATCAGTGTAATATATGTGTTGGACTGGAATTGAATTGTGGAAGCTCTCAACAGACTTGATGAGCTGTAGGGCCCAAGAGTAACTGATGATGTATTGCACAGGTGCTGCCACATTTGCCAACAGGAAACAGAAGATAGATGGCTGTATATTTTGCATATACTGGATGCTATAGCCACATACAGCATTTCACCTGCAGAATTGATCAATCTTACATTCTCGGTTTACTGAGATTGTGTCTTGCTATGAAGAGACTGTAGTTTTAGCAATTACCTTTCTCAATGTTTGCAATATTTTTTTAAAGCAGCAATATGAAATTTATCATATACACAGATCAACCATTTTGATCCAGGTACATAATTTAATTTCAGTAGCTGACATTTAAATCCTCTTGGACCCAATGCACCATTTTGGGGGTGGATTTGAAGGATTAGGAAGGAATAAAAGAAGATAAATCCTTGTCTTCAACTTCTTCATTAGGTGAGAGAGTGAGATTATCTAGAAAACTCTCCTGGTTAATATGAGGTGAGTGATTACAGCTGGCCAATTCTGTTGAAATGAATGAATGTGCAATAGTTTAAGGATATATTTCTATCAAACTGTAATAGACTTTTAGAAGCATGTTCTAGGTCTAGGCAAGATTTCACACCTAACTTTTATTAATTATTAAATTAATTATGGAAATTATGAGAAAAGGATCACAATGACTAAAAAGATGGAAATAAATTTAATAATTTCTCAGTGATGAGCTGAAAGTTAATTTATGATTTGTGATTTAAACACACGTACACACTGCAGTTAAATTCGATTGTCAGTTCACATTTTAGTGCTTAATGCTGTTCTGTACACATATACACACAATTTAGTAATTTACAGGAGTGACAGCTGCAACAAACATGGGAGTTGAGGTGAAAGGAATAATGAGATACGTTTTTAGTGTTGCCAGATCTTGCTATATAAAAACAGCAAATAATAGCAAACCAATTAAATCCAAATATGTTATCTTGGAAGTAAGCCAAATACCAAAATACTGAGACCTGCACCTGCCTACTTTATCAACTCCACAAACTGGATTGCTTTATGAGCTGAGAGCAAACAACAATTACGCCCAAATATGCTTAATAAGATTTGCTTATAATAAGTGGTCATGGCAACCTCTTCAAAAGCAGACTCCAATTATGAATAACAAAATAACTGTATAAAATGTATACATTGCACAGTTGAGTACTGTATATAGTGCAAAAGTGTATAGTGTGCATGTAACCCTAGTTCCCCAAGGGAACGAGACGCTGCATCGGAGAACGCTTTGTGAATGCTTCTGCATGACCACACTCTGAAACACGTGTAATCCGGCCAACAGAGTTGTGTGCAACCAGCAACCAGGAAGTATAAAAGCATGGCAGTGGAGACGCAGCGTCTCGTTCACTCTGTGAACAAGGGTTATATGCGTAACCTAGAGATGTTCCCCTTCAGGAACTCACACTGCATCGGAGAACACTTTGGCAACGAGTATCCAATGCCACCAGACTGACAAATCCCTGCCTAGTGTGGATAGGCACAGCGAGGTTGAGAGAAATGAGGAGCCAGGAGTGGCATCGAGGTCAAGCCTGAAAAACTTGGCAAAGGTCAGAGAAGGTGAACAATTGCACAGCATTGCAAATATCTTAAAGAGAAACACCAGAGGAAAAGCCTTGGAGGCTGCTGTACTTTGGGTTAAATGAGCCCTGACTCCCAAATGGAGAGGGTAGATCAGAGGACTCGAAAGATGTAGCGATAGCATCCACTATCCACCTGCTGAGGGTCTACTTGTTCGCAGGAAGCCCCTTCTTTTAAGGACAGTAGCAGACCGATTTCCTCCACAGGGCAGCTCTGTGGACGAGCACTGGACACACACAATTAAGCTTTCCTGGTCAGGGTCCTAAAAGGGAGGAGGACAGAATGCCTGAAGCACGACTGGCCAAGGAACAACAGAAGTCACCTTGGAAATATACCCAAGTCTTTCTTTACCCCAGACAAAAGGGGGCCACAGAAAGAGCCTGAAGGTTACAGACTCTCTCCAGTGAAGAGATGGCTAGTAGAAATACAGTCTTGACTGTAAGAAATCTCAAAGACACCTCCTGCAAAGGTTGAAATGGAGGTTTTGAAAAGCCCTCTAAAACCACTACCAAATCCCAAGAAGGCACTCTAGGTCGTACCAGAGGCATCAGCCTCCTGGTACCACAGAGGAAACGTGCCACTAACGTGTTTCTCCCCAGAGATTGCTCACCCAGTGGAGCAAAATAAGCTAGAAGGAGATAACCCTGTGGCAAACTGCTCTTGTAAAAATTCCAGCACTAGACCAACCGGGCAGTTAACCATATCATGAACAGATACCACTTAGCAGCATACGACTTCCTCATGGAGGGAGCTCTGGATTGGAGTATGGTCTCTACAACCTTGATTGAGTCTTTGAGACGGGCTACGAGGTTCGCAAACCATGGCCGGCCCGGCCAGTAAAGGGCTACTAATAGAAGATGGACTTTGTCTCAGCCCTTGCTGACAATGTCTGCTCCCTGACTGAAGTGTCCCATGAAGTATACTGCCCTCAGTGAGAGCAGCTTCTCTTGGGGCCACAGAAGGATCTGGCGTGCCAGCCTGGAAAGAGGGCACGAGCGCAGACCCCCCTGGCCGCTGATGTAAGAGACCACTAAAGTGTTGTCCGCGTGGACAAGCACATATTGGCCTCTCAAGTCTAGTAGAAGATGTTTCACTGCTCGAAACACAGCCAACATCTCCAGGCAGTTTATGTGCCACAGACTCTGGGCAGAGCGGGCACTCATGACCGCCACATAGCCTGTGAGGGAGGCATCCTTCGTTAATGTTACCTATATTAGTGGTCCTCTGTACAGGAGAAAACACACTTTTTTAGTGTTTAGTCTTAACTCCAGCTTTTTCACGTAGGCGAGAATGACATCTCGATGCCGAACCACCATCTGCTCTTATTGAGCTAGTATCAACCAGTCATCGATGCTCTACAGTCGCAGTGGAGCCAGAGCAGCATCCACACACTTAAAGTGCGGGGTGAAAGTGCAAGTCCGAAAGGAAGAACCCAGACTCTCTGTCGAGCCCTTTTCATGGGGGAAAGAAGGCACTGATAGAAGATGGTAGGTGAAGACGAAGAAAGGGACGTGCCTGTCTCCATTCCCTCCACCAGATTCATTTGCGACCCCACGATTTGAGCCGTTGCTGTGCCTCGGCCCTCCTCGAAGAGTGCTTTTCAGGAGCAAAGTGTACGCATTGATATGCTTTCACATTGCAGACTGTCAGCTCCCTTGAGAGCTGATGAAGCATGCTCCGCCTCCAGACAAGTAACACACAAACTGTGTGCATCCCCACCTGAGATAAAACGAGGGCAGGGAGGAAAACGCAGCCTGAAGGATTGCTTGTCTTAACTAACTTTCTTATGACCCTATTGGCTTGCCATACTGATTCAAAACAAGAAAGTTACCCACTGGCACAACAGAACACGAACAGACACACACAGAGCGCTTATTGAATAACAGCATGATTTTATACTTCTTGATCACTACGTCACCACCCGTGATTCTGGTGGCCGGATTATACAAGTGTTTCAGAACGTGGTCATGCAGACACATTCCCAAAGCGTTCTCCAATGCAGCTCGAGTTCCTGAATGGGAACTGGTTGTTGTTATTTAAAGTTAACAGGAAGAAAAGTGCAACTGAGGACACAGGAAAAACACAAATTATTATTAAGAAGAAAAAAATAAAACATATTGAATAACCCTGCAGTTTATTTCATAGCTTTTGCATGTTATAACAATTTAAAAATACACAGAATTAATGAATGTTTTCACACTTTATTCATAATGTGACAGCCAATTGGAAAATTATGCACAATACAAAAATATTAAATAAGTGATACTTATTTCATTTTTTCCCTTGTTTTCTTCACACACCACATGCCTTATATAGTATATTATTGCAAGCTCTTCACTAACCCTGTTGTCTCCTTGGTAAACAAGCACACTTTATTTTAAAACATTGTTAGTCACCAAATTGTTGGTTGCGGTGCAAATGACAACTAAGGGACAGAAAAACACATTTTCATATAACAAATACTAAAATGGTTTGTTTATTTTACCTTTTCCTTAGATCTTACTCTTAAAATGTGATCTCTCAAGTGTGAAAGAATGGTTTTAATGTGACCATACAACTAAAAGAGAACAATAAATAAAGTTAACAGAATGTTCTCACAACTTTCACTGACCATTTTAGAAAGTTATATAAATCTTGAGACAAAACAATCTAAAAGTAATATTATTGCCTTTAATGTAATCAACGTAATATTTGGTATATGTTCCCACAATGTTGTTAGAACATTAATGATCTTAGAATTTTCAAAATAACTGATCAAATAACATTATATTCTGGGTAAAAATTAAAATTATTAGAGCGTGTAAGAAATGTATTTGTAAACTTTAAATAGCATTAAAATCACAACAAGAAACCTGGACATATTAACGTTTTAGAAACATTTAAAAACAATGTTCCAACAATGTTTTTATAAGCTAAATATGTAACCTGGCTCAATGCTCCCATGGGTCCAGTTCAGAAAAGTCATAAAATCAGGCCACAGATAGATCTGGCTCCCACGGAGAATGGATGTTGTTTTTGTGCCTTCTGTATTTATTCTGCCCTGCCTCTCAGACATTTAGACATATGTCTTTTAAGTTAGTGTGGGTAAGATGAAAACTACAGGGGTCGGTCTTTAAACTTCCTCAAAATTCCACAGCAAGATTACAAGGTCGAATTGCCAGTTGCTTTACACAAAAAAGTGCAATTCATCTGTCATCCAGTGCTGTTGCCACTGACTGCCTGTATTTTATTGACACCTCCAGTTTGTTTACAGAGCTGTCACATAAGATATATCCTCAAATGATCTTATTTTCCTCTGTTTCGTGTGCATTTGTATGAAGATAGTGGCTCATCCAGTGCCTTATTTTACAAAATATAACAGGCATGTTCTTAATGTGAAGATTCTTTCAGAAGGTATCTTTTCCACTGTACTTTTGGAAATTTCTATTGTTAGTTGTACAGCTATTTTTATAAAATGTGATGACATGCTGATTCATATTGCAAACTGATATTTCTTATATTATTTTAATGTGTTGTAGTAATTATAAATGCACTGGTTCGTAGTGTAAATGGTTTTAACGTTTACTGCATTTTGATATTCATCTAGTCATTTACCTATAGCAGCTAAAGAATCACACTTTCAAAGAAAATTAATTTTGCATTGCAAAATAAGGCGAATGAGAGATCTACTATTGCCAAATTCAAGCAGCAATGCAAAAAATGTAACAGAGATACAATCCCACAATCCACTGCAAAAATCCATAATTCAAAGATGGCCAACAAGAGAAACTTCTTTTAATAGACATAATTATAATTTATTCAGTACCAAGTATAGATTTTTTTTTTTTTTTTTTCATTTGTCCTTTGTATTTTTTTTGTTTCTTTGTTCTTTGTATTTTTTATGCATTGGACAAATCCACCTCTGGCAAAAATGGGCTTTCAACATTTAAGCTGTGATCAAAAATGACCAACTTTTACAGTTTTTCTCAATTGCTTAAACACATTTCTTGAAATTATGCCTCTTATTTGCGAAACTCTAAACACAAATCCACAACTCCTAACTCAATTCCCCAAACTTCCTATATTGAGGTCAAAATGAAGCTCTCCACTCAAAACAACTCAATCTTGCTGAAAAACCAAACTTTGCTCTCAGACATGACACACAAATCCTCAAAAAACTCACACTACAACACAGTTTTACACACTGATGAGATAAATTCAAAACAATACTACTAAAACAATAAAAAAAAACTTTTCACATGATGAACACAACAAATGTATGTATTTGCAAGTGTTTTATTTCTTACTTTACAGTAATGTACTGTAGAAAACAGAACAAAACAGCAAACAACAACAAAATAATTATTCTGCCCAACATCCTGTGTTTGGTCTGGAACAGGCCAAAGAACCTCTTCAGCATCACAGGCTAAATTAGCCCTGGCCAGGCAGCAGGGGTCAAATCCTCTTGCATGCCTAATCCAACCCTGGCACCCATCAACTAAAATATATGAGACTGCTTGTCTTCTTTCCCTTGCCCTTCCTGTCTCTTCCATGTTGTCGTTGTCGTCATCATCCTTCTCCTTCTTCTCCTCCTCTTCCTCTTTCACCTCCTACTCTTCCTCTTCAAAATTACACATTACTATAGGTGGGATATTGATTGAAAAAGACTGAATAGGATTCAAAGTTACACTTGTACTAGTGGTCTGACAAAAAAAAAAAAAAAAATGCATTACAACGTCATTGTGAAACAGAAAAGAAAAGGAAATATGGGCACAAAGGTGAAAATAAAAATGAGAAAGCCCACTGTCAGAATTTGTAACTCCTGCGTTGTCCTCTGTCTATATATGCTTTCCAATTGAAGGTTCATGAAATGTACCTTTGAGCTTTTTCAGAGAACTGCTTTATCATTGGTTGATCTATATTATTCTTCATTAGTGAAAGTCAAGATTCACTTGAATAATTCATGGCAAATTTACAAAAAGTCTAATAGAAATGTGTAGAATATATGATTGACAGTTTATGACAACTAGATCAAAAATTTTGCATTTACAGTAGGTAATGACTTATACGATGAGCTAATGACTTGGTGTTTTGAGGGGTAAGACTTTTGCACAGAGAAATATATAATACATTTTGAGCAACATGACAATAGCAACTGATAATGTAGGAAACCGCAGACAAATGTATATAATCAGTTGTATGAATGTGCCAAAGCAATCACAACTTGATCAGAAGAAAGAGACGCTTTTTATGATGTGCACAAGAGACTAGATGATGTAGATGTTGAACAAGTAGTTTTGGCAATTTCATTTCTGATCTGAGAAATGCACCAAAGTGACTGAGAAACACTGTAAGCTGACTTTGGCTCTTTTATCTCCATTGAAGATTCTGATTAGTGTGTGCTAAATTTTGACTCCTAGTGTTTCCAGTTGGGTAATTGTGTGCTAATTGAGCTCAAACTTCGCAGACTTGAGTGAACAATATTGAATGCTTGTGCTTTCTAAATGACCTCATGGTGTAAGCACTGAGAAATGTAGGGATTTGTGTGTAGAGTTTTGCAGTAACAGTTCACCAAATATAACTCATGTGTCAAAGCAGGGAATAGTGTTTAATGTTTAGGGAAATGGGTGTGCTTTTTGAGAAATGGCGTTATAGTTTTGAAATTTTAGTTCAAAAGACTGGTTATAGTGTTTTAGCAATTGAGAAAAACTGTAAAAATTGCTTGTAAAAATCCATTATGCTATATTATCAACAAATATTGATATACTGTATATATTTCTGTCTACTTGTTTTCTTTCAAATAGTAGAGATTTTTATCTGAGATGATTTTGGTAATATTAACTAAAAAAAAGTCAGTAAGTCCAGTGCAAAAACTTGGCTCTCATGCTGTATTAATGTGATTTGACTTTATTTATTTAATTGGTGCTACATGACAAGAGAAAACAGAAAAAAGTCAAAACCTTTAATACTCATAATGTTCTTTTGATTTTGGCTTTACCCTTCTGTCGATCCGACTGTCCGTAGGTTGTAATACAAAAATGAGAAGGTTTGATCTGTAGTTTCATCAAAGCCCTGGAGCAAAAGTCTGCTGGATGATACAAAACAACTTACATTTTGGAACAGAGTCAAAAAACCAAACCAGTTTACTAAACATATGCAGATGCACTTGATCAGGGCTTTATGTGTTGATATCTCAGTACAGGTGGTGATGCTCCGGCTTTTGTGTGCGTGTCATTCTGAATGGGAAAGTAAACAGTGAAAATCAACTCAATTCTTTGGGGATTACAAATGTTGTTGCCATGACAAAAGCTGTGTTGACCTCATTAAATGCAATATACAGTGTGTTTAAAATTCCAGTCAACAGTGTATTACCTGATGCACTTACTAATGAATCTGGCTTGAGACTTCCCAGCAGGCTCGGCTCTACTTCAGCATCTGCAGAGCTCTCAGTGCTAAGTATAGATCCTTCCCCTGCTATGACAAAAGCCTGCATCTCAAAGGGCCTATATTATTAAGATATTTGCCAGTGTGTCAGTGTGTGTTGCTCAGATTGAGTGTGCAGTTCTCTGACACGACAAGGGAGATTTTACAGTCCGTTTGCCAAGTGCAACACTTTGGAAAATCCAGAAATGCTTTTCACTTCCTCTGAAAGCACAAGGAGATGTTATCACTTCATAATCCTAAAAGTGCATGTACCACTGTGCAGGTTTCCAGAATTTCTTTGAGCTTAACTTGCTGAAAGTACATGCATATTTCAACTATTCACATAACAAATTGGTGAGAGGTGTACTATTACATTTTGTGAGCAGGCTTTAGCAAAGAATAAAAATGGGTAATAAAATCTAAAAAGGGATCTGAGCCAGTTTGCCATTCAGCAGAATCCCCATGTCGATGACTTGATAAACAACTATATTAGGCCAGACATTCACTGCATTAAAAAAAAAAAAGAATACTTTTCTATTATGCGAAAAACAACAGGTGAAAAGTACCCGGATGACGTACTACTTACGCCCGGATACTTAAGTACACATCTGATGGACACTTTACTATGAGACCTCAGGAGAAGATTTATGAATGGCAGTGAAGCAAACCAGCTGATGCTGGAAGGTCACATAATAACATGCCAGATGTAGTATGTTATAATTTCACTCATACTATATAGAATCAGAGCTGGGTACAAACTGAATAATCTGGATTATGTAATCAGATTCCTAACTCGATTAGATTACATTATAAAATACTTGTACTAAAGTTACTTTTGTATTGATTACATGATTACATATCATTTACACAATAGCAATAAACTAGCAATACACAAATAAAATATATATACTGGTTTTTTTTTTGTGTGTGATTAATCTGTGATTAATCTTATGTTAATTTCCTTATTTTAATTTTACATTTTTTAAGATTTAATTAATAACAAGACATTTGGTCCTATTAACTTAAGGAAATACCAGTACATACACACACACACACACACACACACACACACGCACACACGCACGCACACACATGTTGGGTTTACATGTTTTATGGGGACATTCCATAGGCGTAATGGTTTTCATACTGTACAAACCGTATTTTCTATTGCCCTACTACAGTGGCCGAGAAGTGCAAAACACAACAACATATCGCAACACAAAAAACAAATCTGAAAACCAAATAACAAATCCAGAATCAAAATTACAAATTAGAAAACGCAATATCAAATCTAAAAACAAAACGGCAAACCATAAAACACTACCCTGGAAATCCAGAGGTCTCGCGAGAGCACAATTTGAATTGTCTCTGCAAGACACTCTGGTATCGAGCAATGATGCATGTTACTGCAATACGTAAGCAATTCTGGGAACCAATCAAATCGGTGTATCTGATGTAGGTGGGCCAGAGGCGAGCTAATCTGATGACGACAGCGCTGCGACGTCCGGAATCATTAGTAAACATTGAAAGAGATCTACAGATGAAAACCAGTTGTTTGAAACGGCTTTGGCCGCTACAATGAACGAGTTAGACTTGGCTTTTTATTTAAAAGAGGAACAGAAAACCGCGCTCGAATCGTTCCTTTGCAAGAAGGACGTTTTTGCTGTTTTGCCGACTGGATATGGCAAGAGTTTAATCTATCAGTTAGCTCCGCTGGTAGTTAAGCATATGGGGCGAACACGAAAAGGAACAGATCTGAAGCGGGCAATGCCAGATAGCATTCGGCAGTCTCGAGTCCTGGCTGTTAAAAAATAAGTGGCGATAAATGTTATCGAACAAGGTCTACCGGGACAACCTGATCGGGATTGTGATGGATGAGGTCCATCTCATTTACAAATGGTAAGAGTCACTTGGTAAACTTACTGTAACAAAAAACTGAACTATTCAATAGTAATGCAGTAGCCTAACTAGAACAGGACGATATGTCTCGCTGCTGAATGAAACGCTAGTGTCCATTCACATATTAGTTGATATAATGAATAGTTTGATCGGACCTAATTGTTTTATGAGGTTGATTCGGCTGTCGTAATTAATAGTTATTAGTCTTGTCACATTGTTTATGTTATAACATTGAAATCCACTCTTATATGTTCACCGTCGCTCTGGATACGTCACACCATGTATTGTTGTGATTGGTCGTGGCATTATCCAATTGCGTGCAGTGAGAATTTCAAATGCACGCTTGGTGCCGCCCCTCGAGTTAGGTCCTTTTCATTGCTCAATGCCAGACCCTTAATCTTAATAGATTAGGGTCTGGATTTTTCCAGGCTAATAAAACACAATAACAACTCCGAAAACAAAATAGCAAGTTGGAAATCACAACGACAAACAAACAAAACAAAACGACAAGTCAGAAAACACAATGACAAGTCAGAAAACACAACGACAAATCAGTCAAAACGGAAAAGGTAGGTATTTTGTGTGACCGGCGTAGTCGCTGCTGATTGGATGGAACTACTGTCAATCAAGACATACAGGAACTACAGTTCTAGAAGAGATGTAGAGATGCAGCAGAAGAGATCACTGTCATCAACTTTGAAACGGTAAGACATTTATAAAACAGAACTGTATACTATCAGCACAGCTAATCAATTTAACTTTTGCATTAAAAAAGATTATTAATAGATTATTTCTCACTTAATTAGTAGATTTACGGGATGTTATGCATTCTCTTCCTGCCGTTTTATCCATCATTGTGTAATTAAGGCTTTTAAACTGGATTTTTTGCGGGTGGGGAGTTATTTAATAGATCTGGATTTATTGATTGACCTAAGTGAGAATGAAAATGTTAAAATAGGCGAGCAGTTTTCATTTCATAATCATGGTAGGCCAATTTTTCCAAAAATGTATACTATGTATTTTGTTTTATAGCAGTAATCATTGTAAACACATTATTACTATATTTATTATATTTTTATAGCCACTAAAGAACTATTGTGTGAAGGATCAGTGATGCCACTGGAGTGGAATTTGATGGAGCATCACTTAACCATTTCGCCTGTTATTCTCCTTCTCTATCCTGCTTTCAGAACAAGAACCACCTGAAGTAAAAATGTGCTAGTTCCTAAGTATGATTACATCACAATTTGTTATCTATAATCTATAGATTGTTCCTGCTGACTATATCCAGTTTTTCTATGAAGACTTCAGATGACCAGCACCTGTGAAGATGATGTGAAGAGATGATGCCAACCCTTGAGAGGACTTCAGATGAAGCAGACTCTAAATAAACATACAAAACTGATAAATTTTCCTTGCATTGAAAATCATCATGATCACATCATGCTTTAATTTGTTCATTGTTTCTGATTACATGACATTAATTAACTGCATTATTTGTATAGCTTAATTTCAGAACATTTCTGCCATATTAACATAATTTAAAACCGATACACTTGTTAACAGAACTCTTATTTGTAATGTAGATACATTCATTTTCTGTAAAGCTGCTATAAACAATGTGTATACTAAAAAGTGCCATACAAATAAATGTGAATTGAACAAAACTTGATGCATCTTTCATCTTTTCTCCTCTATCAGTAGGGAATTCACTCTGCTCTATGTGACTGGATCACAGCAAACTGTAGTGGAGACTGTTCAAGGACAACATTCTTTATAGTTTATTATAAATGTCTAAATTGATTGCTGTAAATGAGTGCATAACAAAAGTCAACATACATAAAAAAATGATTAAATGTATAAAAATGTTTTAAGTTGTTTTCAATTAAAATATACTACAAATATATATTTTAGATATTAATAATTGAGGGGTGCACAAGATTAAAAACATTAAACAAGATTAATTTTCACTGAATCTTAAAATATATATACTTGTAAGACAATAAACTTAAAATTTACCATGAGATCAGTAAAACGACAATGAACATTAAGATGTGATTGAACTTGAATAACGTAAAAGTTGTAAGAACACACACACACACACACACACACACACACACACACACACACACACATTTCAATCAGCAAGTATTTCTCATCTTTTATTTACATTTGAACAAAAAGTGGCATGTCCAAAATTATTCATACCCCAAACTGTCAAAGTCTAAGAGAAAATCCAAAGTTCTATACCATTCCAAATAGTCCAAGTTGTTCATTCTAAAGCATCCTAATTACCCTGATTCATTGAAATCTCAGTCTCAGCCAAAAGTGACACCTGTGCTGGCCAGGAGGATAGTGAGAGAGGTAAAAAAGAATCCAAGGATCACCACCAAGGCCATCCTGATGAATGTGGGCTCTGCTCGTGGCAACATCTCAAGGCAGACAGTCCAACGGACACTGCACACCACTGGGTTCCACGGACGCAGACCAAGGAGGACACCACTTCTCCAGATAAGGCACACAAAAGCCCACTTGTCCTTTGCTAATGCTCATCTGGACAAAGAAGAAGACTTCAGGTCTTCTGTTTTATGGTCAGATGAAACAAAAATTTAATTGTTTGGCCACAATGATGTAGCCTTCATTTGGCATAAAAAAGGAGAAGCATTCAACCCTAAGAACACCATCTCCACTGTCAAACATGGTGGTGGACACCTAATGTTTTGGGGGTATTTTTCAGCTGGTGGACCAGGAAACCTAATCACAGTAAACGGCACCATGAAAAAGGAGCAATACATCAAAAATCTCAACAACAACATCAGGCAGTCTGCAGAGAAACTTGGCCTTGGGCACCAGTGGACATTTCAGCACGACAACGACCCAAAACACACAGCAAAAGTGGTGAAGAAATGGTTAGCAGACGAAAACATTAACGTTTTGCAGTGGCCCAGTCAGAGTCCTGACTTAAATCCAATTGAGAATCTGTGGAGGGAGCTAAAGATCAGGGTGATGGCAAGGAGACCCTACAACCTGAAAGAGCTGGAGCTCATTGTTAAAGATAAATGGGCAAAAATACCATTGGAGACATGCAAAAGTAGGTCAGCAATTATAGGAAGCGTTTGATTGCTGTAATAGCTAATAAAGGCTTTCTATTGATTATTGAGAAGGGTATGAATAATTTTGGACATGCCACTTTTTGTTCAAATGTAAATAACATTTGTGTAAAAAAAGATTTGCTTTGTACAGTATAAAAATCATTATGTCTCCATAATACATGGAAACCTGTGTGTGTGTGTGTGTGTGTGTGTGTGTGTGTGTGTGTGTGTGTGTGTGTGTGTGTGTGTGTGTTATATACAGAGATTACAAATTGTCTGTGGTATGGTATTACGAAAAGCAATGTAATTTATAAATGTTACAGACACAATACAGACTAAAATAATTTTCGGATGTGCTCATTAAAAACCTAGCTACATTTCATTAGTTCCCAAATTGAATATTTTTTTGCAAAAGATAGATTCTGTTTTGACAAATCAGCATCAACTCTCTAATTAGCATATGTAATGAAGTCATCAAGACAATAAAAAGTCAAAGCACAAGCTGATTTATTTATTTATTTTGCTGTCTTTTGAAATATTCTGTGCTTTTTTGTCATTAACAAAAAAACGTCTTTTTATATGTGGTTAAAGAAATTATAACATGCCACTGCATTGCGAATTTAAATTTCAAATCAATTAAACTCTGCAAAGCCTTCATGTGTTAATGTTGATTTACAAAGATAGATCCCTCATCTCGATGATTCACTGCTTGAACTAATTACCAATAACAAACTGCATGAGCACAGCAGACCTGCATATGGTGGCTTAGCAGCAAAAATGTCACATGTGCTTAATGGCAACTTTATATACATGGTGACCTGCAGCAATTCAACATTAATAGACTGTAGGGAATGAGACCTGTGTGTGTCCCTCAGGAATGAAGTCATTTGGATTAAAGCAAGGCGGTTTAATTGAACAGCTTCATTTTTGAGGGAGCGTGTCACAAAGCTAAAGAACCACTTCCAGCTGGCTGTCTCTCTTCTGGCCCTGTCTGTTGTCAGGCCGCGTTAAAGGTCCCGTATGGAAATGAGGCATTTGTATGGTCTTCCGCTATCTAATGAGCCTGTTAACATTCAGTTGTTCGTTATAATTGCTTCATATGCTAACAGGACGGAAGAGCAGGACTTCTAATAATTACTCTCTTTATGAGACTATGGCTAATGAATTTAAGTGAGGTGCATTAGCTACCCGGTTGGCCTGTTGGCAGCTTTTGCAATCTAAAGGAACCTCTGTCGTCCACTTTCAGAGTGTCTGTCTGAATTTCCTGGCAGAATGTCATCCCACAGTAGCTTCTAGAAAATTGTCATAAAATGGCTTGAATTGCAAGAGAAAGAAAACCTCTTTCCTGTTTTGCTGGAAACAAATTCCGTGGCAAACGTTTCTTGTCATTTATTGAAAATGGTATCAGCTAAGCGTTTCTCATTATGACTTTATTCAAAAACTTCGTAAGCTGCCTTGCTGTTAAAAAAAAAAAAAAAAAAAAAATATATATATATATATATATATATATATATATATATATATATAATTGCATGAATGACCTTATAAATGATCATTTTACTATATTAAAATGGTTTTGGATTTACTTTAAAACAGTTTTCATTTAAATTGAAAGTCAATTTCACAAATATTTACAAAAACAACACATTCTCACTCCTAACTTGTCACATATTGATGGTCAGGATCCTATATATATATATATATATATATATATATATATATATATATATATATATATATATATATATATATCTGCACCATAGGCACAAGGTCACAGGCCGAGTGTCGTAGGTAATAACAGAGTTAAACAAGATAACTTTGTCTTTTTGTCTCTGCTGTGCAAACTACTTCCTTCTGCCATGGATTCAAATCAAAGTTTGACCATTACTAATTCCAAAACATCACTTTAGATCTATTAACGAACATTGGGTTGCTTCACTGAAAGCCTATTGTAAAGGAAAGGAGGTGACATGGGGCCAAGTATACTCAGAATTCACTCCCCCCTGCCAGACCTGAGACTCGAACCCACAACCTTTGGTTTACAAGTCTGACTCTCTAACCATTAGGCCATGACTGCCCCTTTTGTCACTGTATCATATGAGAGAAAGAGTATTTTGTGGGAGAGATGAACTGAGCGAGTGTAATTAATGTACCTGTATCTGATAACTTCCACTTAAAGGCTTTATAACTTTTCAGTTTTAAAATCCCAAAGTCACTTTTTACTGCTGACTTACTTAATTTACTCATTGAGTAATTTACTTACTCATTAAGTCTCTTGTCGCCATCTAATGGCAGAACAATGTAACTAAAATCACAATCACAAATACACGCATCTTTTTCAATACCGAACACTTTTATTAAATACATTGTTTCAAATATTGTTTATATACATTTTCATTTATTGAGTAATAATATATAATATACAGCAAAAACAGCCATCAAAAAGATGCTAGGCAATTCAGTCAAGAGTAAAGGTAGCATTCTGATATACAGCACTGAATTTATATAAACATGATTTTGCCAAAATGAGACGGCCAGTGGCGAGTCCGCTCTTGAGCAGATTGATGAGTGCAGATCGCCCATAGAGGAAAGTGGGGTGAGTTGTGCCAGTTTTTACTCAAAGTGACTTTATAGTGAAGCCATGACAGCAATCCCTCCAATTTAAGCATGTACATATATTTCAGGATGTGGTGCATCCCCATGAACAATAACTTTGGATCTGAAATAAACTGATTCAGAATTGTAGCTTTCAGAAAAAAAGTGGTCTTGTGGCACAACTTGCCTCCGGTGCGGGGTAAATTGTGCCTTTGGGGAGAATACAGTGGGGTAAATTGTGCCAGTGATTATTTAAGTTAAAAAGAACATTTTAATGTCATGAACTGTAATGCTATATAAAATCAAGACAAATTCAATACAAAATTGCTAATTTAAGGTTTATTTAGATATCGTTACCCTACTAAACTATTGGCATGTCATATTTTCTACTTTTTCGTAAAACACAAAAAAACTCATACACAATATATGATATTTGTGAATAATCAGAACGCTGCCTGTTAACAAAATGCTGTCTGTCAATTATGTAACATATAGGAAAGAAGTTACTTTCTTATGAACATTTCTGAACATCCCATTGTGACTTTTTCCACTTAAAAAACGGACAAATGGCAGGTAAATCAAACACTGATAAGGCACGCTCATCTTTTCACACAGATTATGCCCTGTGGGTATGTAGGTCTAGATCATGGATGCTCAACCCTGTTTTTGGTGATCTACCATCCTACAAAGTTCAGCTCCAATCCTAATCAAACACCCCTGAATCAGCTAATTAATCTCTTAGGTAGCACGTGATAATTACAGACAGCTGTGTTAAAGCGGGACTGTAACTAAAGTCTGCAGGTAGGTAGATCTTCAGGAACAGGGTTGGTCAGCCCTGGTCTAGATGGTCTAGATCCGGACTATTACTTAACATCCCACTGACATCCCACAACTTAACCCTGCCCCTTTGGCACAAATTACCCCAGCCCGACAATTTTGAAAGACTAGCATGATCCCGCAGTTTAGAGCTAACATAATGCTAACTGTATAGACTCACTGTGTAGCCTACTAAAGCACTAAAACGTGTGAAATATTTTCAAACTTGTCTATGATTGTTCAGATGCAACAATCAAAAAACCTTGATCATATAAATTTTACTTTGAAAGGCAAAAAAACAGTTTTTTTTAGCTAAAATGTGCTTAGCCCTCATGCCATGTGTCTCTCTTCTTTGAGGTATGGGTAAATTGGATGGCTCTTCAAAAGTACGTGGTCACATGACCAATTTCCTCTATGGTTTCCTAGAAACAAGGGGTGGCACAACTTCCCCACTGGCACGAATCACCCCACTCTCCCCTATCCCACCTTAATAGAAGCAGAAGTGTTTTTCAACGCAATATGACCACATTAAATACATTGTATTTACTATTTGATGTAAGTACATAATAGTTAAGGTCACCTAATATAAAGTGTGACCTTAACATTATATAATTTCATAATCTTTCTATTAATATAAGTTAAAGCCTATATAAAGTTTTAGTCAGTTCATTGTAGCGTAAGCCAATATATTGAGTATTAATTAAATCAAAAGTATATTTATAATCAACACTCCTTTTGGGCCACCTACCGTCTTGAATGAGCTAGTCACAACCTAATCTGGAAACATACGTGCAATGTTACCCTGAACATGGGCCAAAAGATTTTAGAAGGCAGCATCATTTTGTTGCCTGTTTTTTGGAACAGGCGTAGTGTCATGAGTGCACCTATGTAGCTTTAAAATGTTACCTACATAGGCAGTTATGATTTGGAACAGAGCCCACAGTACTGCTAATCTCTTTAGTGATCTGTGCTTCAGCTCAGGGAGGTTGTTGAAGCTCTCTTGCTCTCTGATGGCAGGCTGCCCAAAGACAAAAATGCAAAAAAAAAAGCAAGAAGATCTAACTGCAGTGTTGTATTATGAAGCAAAATCTTCCCACATTTATGCCTTTGATTTAAATGGCAAACTGAGCCTTACATGGTAGTTCTCTCTATTCATATGGTGGTGTTATTGTTTAAAATCTGCTGTCTAGACTGAGTCTTACCTCTTTTCCAAAAAAGTAAAGTTGCAGGTTTGAGATTAAGTTCTGTCTAAAAGCTGTGATTTGAGCTGTTTGGGAAGAGAGTTTGTATTATTATTCATTCTTTTTGTTTGAAACCCAAAGCTGCTGTGTGTTAAAAGTTCCTTCAGTAAAAGGATTTGTAATGTCAAACCATCTGCCAGAATCTGTGACTGCAATGCATAATTATTTAATACTCTGAAACCTTATGAAAATAGACTTTTCTTTTTATAAAATAACTACAGAAGTGGCAGAGAATAGCTCACCGCCATATGTCTAATGTGACACAATAATTAGCTATAATCGAATATAAAGAATGTAATTATTTACATTTTATAATAACCCTTTATACCCCATGCCATTCTCCCGTTCTTTTAAATAATCATCTATTGTTTTCATTCTTCATCATCTCTGTAAGTATTGTGGGTGGACTGTAATTAAAAATAATGAGAAAGCCATGTGTGTTTGTGTCATCATGTCTTTATAGGCCAGTGCAACTAATGTCAGTTTGTTTTGTGTGTCTGAAAAGCTTTTTCAATTGAATTTCTATTAAAATGATTTGGATATTTGACTCATTTAGATATGTAATTGACAAGAATGAAAAATACATCAGACAGACTAGACAAGTTTATAACAGGACATGTGTGAGTCTGTTGCATTTCATTAAACAAGAAGTTAATATCAATTTACATTTTAGCCAATATTGACAGTTAATTTGTCTGTTTTTATCTTCCAACAAAGTAGTTCCAAATGTCACAGCAGAATTAATTATTGCAACAATGCTGTTATTGAATAAATCAGCATTTAGAATAATCAATTGAATGATTCAATGGCTCATGCATAAAAACAGTCACTTGTTTTGTTCCTGAATTAATCGTTATTTATTTATTTTTTTAGGACGAATCAAAACAATGAATGATTCAGTCTTTTTTTTTTTGTTTCTGAATAAATCATAATTTTTAGCAAATCAGTTCAATTAAAATCCTGCCAGTGATCTCCTACATTTTCATGTGTGGAAAACAGTGGAATTTTGTGTTTAAATGGGACAATCCAACCTCAAAAAATAAATAAATAAAATCCAAGTCCTGTGCTGCTTAAGTCTCAATGTATACTTTAGCTTATAGAAACAAATAAATTTTAACCATTAGAACTAGACTTTGTTTTAATGATCAATAAAGTGCTTCAATTAGTCTTAATCAGTCTAATATCCCGTTCCTTTTTAAAAGCCAGTTGACTCGGAGCATGGCGGATTCACTATTTACATGGCAGAATTTGCAAGAGCAAAAACTGAACATCTCTCGAGTGAGGAAACGAATCTGCTTGTGCATGTAAACATTTTTATTTTTATGTATACAATGATATATATATATTTTTTTTTTATATTATAATCCTTTTATTTTAAATATTTGGCATGTCTGTGTGCTGCTGCACGTCCCTCTGTATAATAAGCAGAGTGTATGTGCATTGTGCTCCTATGTAGGCACATATTTCTAACGTGCCTTTCAAATAAATAATACTGCACCATTGACTTTAAACCAGGTTTTAGTTGGTCAATAGCACAATCATTTTTTAGTTGCCTCAAAATAGCAACACGCCAACAATGTGCCTTAACACACTTCGTTTTTTTAGACCAGCACGGCCATGGGCGTACAGATGGGCGCAAATGCATTTGCCATTTAAACAACATGAATTATTGTAATTACACTGAAAAGACACCTTGCATTTGGTGCACATTTAATATGTATATTTTCACGGGTGTCATTAAACATTAAATGAACTGAAGTACAACCGTAGCAAACCATATGGGTAGTTATATTTATTTTAATTGCATGGGAGCTTTTGCATCAGTAGTAGCTATACAGCTGGATGTAGAGAGAGGTGTAAACGCTCTCGCTCTGTGTTGCATTGATTGATGGTAACAGCTCTCCTGCCTGCATCCAGAGATGTAGAGTGTGTTTTTTTAACAGCTATGCTCTGACAGAAACAGGATCACTGCATTCGCTCACCAATGCAAATATACTCCAACACAGCAGTCTGCTGATCCCTGGAAATCTCCCAGACTCCTTCAGTATTCAGCCCACGTGTTCAGATATTATTGTGTGCGATGATTCGCCTCTCCCACCTATCCACAGGCCCCTCACAGAAGACCGTCAGTGATAGCTGTTGCAGCAATGATCAACTATCAAAGTCACACTGAAACCTTCAGCCAATTACTGTGCCTCTTGGAAAGATGCTGACATGAAAATAGGTTGTTGGGGGTGGTGACAGCGACAGCGTATGACTCAGAAGCTGATGACCACCACCGCTGAGGGTCAGCCCCACACAGTATCTGCACCCACTAACGTTGACAGATTTCCACAATATTGGAATAGCCATCGTTCGCAAAGTTTAACACAACTTTTAAAGTCACGTGTTTAAAAATGTCATAATTTGTTTATGCTTTCAGCTGCTAACAAGAGCAAGGCCATATTGAGATATCCACTAAAATTCAAATGATAATTGGCCAACTTAAAGCGTACCTATTATGCCCCTTTTTACAAGATGTAATATAAATCTCAGGTGTCCCCAGAATGTGTCTGTAAAGTTTCATCTTAAAATACCCACAGTTCATGTATTGTTTCACTTTGAAAATGCCTAAGTGGAAGCAGAAACAGGCTGTTTTAGTGCATTACTCTTTAAATGCAAATGAGCTCCTGCCTGGAACACAGCTGGGCAATTTCAGCTCGTATATCAGATCTATGCCAGAAAAACATATGAAATTACCATAGACTGTAAAAAATATGGGGATTCTGAAGAACGATTTTGAAGCCTATAGTGGGCGTGAGTTGGCCACCGCCATCTTGGAATCGCGTCACTGCGCGTCACTCCTGGATAATCGAAAATGGGCAAAAAGGCGGAACATGGGTGGAGTTGGTTGCTGAAACCTCTCTTCTGCAGCCAGTCTCTAGCGGCCAGTCAGTGAATTGCAGTTTAAGTCACTTCCGTGTTGGTTTCAATAGAGAGAGCGGGAGGTTGCCGCTTGGAAATTACACATTTTAAGCCATATCAGTTTAAATTTCTGATATACGTTTGCGAGTACTAAACTAAGTTCTCTTTCATACACAGTCACACACAAGTTTATGCTAAAAAACGCATGAATTACAAAAACACCGTCGGTTATGTCTGTGCAGTTAAAGAGCGGGGAAAAAAATAACATGTTTACATTAGATCAGTGTATTAAGTGACAGCAGCATTATATGCAGTACCTGTAGTGCTGTTTGGGTCTACACTGTTAATAAGACCCTGCTCTGGTCTGAAACACTTCTATAGCTGTAAAAAGACATTACTTGAATGCTTTTTAAATGCCTTGGCATGAAAATAAAAATGGCGGATTGTGTGCAGCTCACTCAGGGCGGGGTTTTGGCTAATACGGCTGTGTCAGTCAGCTATTGTGGGTGGGGCTGGTAAAGAGATGAAAAAAAAAAGGAGTAGACAGATTTTTATCATTGTAGGGTGGTTTTGTACATACACTGCCAACACAGACTGATGTTCAAACAACATGTAAAAGTAAACAGGTGCCCTTTAAGTCCTATTGATAGCTTTCAGTTATGTGACCGGCTCGAAGACCTGGAAGGCAAAACGTCCATAGACCTGCAGCAGACCTGCAATATTTCAATCATTAAGCAGTGCGACAAAATGTTACATAAACATTTCAGTGCCTTAATATATTTCAGACAGTAATATTAAAAGATCAAATTTAGTAATAACTAGAGTTGGGGTACTCGGACTTGTACTCGGTCCCGAGTCCGGTCTCAAGTACAATTTTTAGCGGACTCGGACTAGTCACGGACAGGGACAGTTGACAGAAATTTTACTGACTCTATGCATTGTTACGAACGTGACATTCAGCATTGGCACATGTTTAAAAGTTTTGCCAGTACTGGAAAGCCTGCTGGTTTCTTTGCATACATACACCCAAAGCGTGCTCGCTGAAAGTGCCTCTCAGTGTGCGAATGCTGAATTAAGTTTTCTTTTGCATGTTATTGCTACACTTACACGGAAAGCAATGTCAAAATGCACCGTCTTGAAGAGTATTCATGTAAATGTAAGTTTGAGTAAATTTGAACAGTTGGGAGAACTGCAGATGTGTCAAAATATATGATCTGTGCGTCCAGTCTTAAAGCGATAGCAGCGTAAACCTGCTGCAGCAGACTGCATCGTATTACATTTACCTATTTTATCTCACAATTCAGAATTTTTTAAAATGTTTTTTTTTTTTATGTCATTTATATGTTATATTTTGGACTTTATAACTCAATTTAACAGTTCTGAGGGGAAAAAATGCCAGAAGTGTGGGATATAAATTCATGATTCTGAGCTAAGGGGAAAAAGGAGAATGTCTTTTCTTATCAGAATTGTGAGATATAATCTCGGAATTGTGAAAATAAAGTCAGATTTTTTAAATATAAACTCAAATGTACTTTTTTTACCCTTTTATTCTACTTAAAAACTGTCATTAACCCTCACAGCCTCATTTTCATTCAAGAAAAAATGTAAAATGCGATCTACCCTCTCTAAAGTCTGGCCATTTGTCATAAACACAGCCACAATCAGAGATAAGAGGTGCAGTCTTCTGCTCCTCAGGTCTCATTCACTAAGCTTCCTACCCACCCCATTGAATTTATACATTTACTATATAATAACAAATATAGTCAAGTCCTGTCCTATAATTTTTCACATGAAATATGTCACAATACATAAGCTATAACTTTTGTTACATGACTTTAAGTTTGCTGAGCAGTACACTAATTATGAGATGGCGAGAAATCAAAAATCAAAATGGCAATATGCAATAGAGGTTTGCTTTTGTTAGATTTAAATTGTCATTGCCTTATTCTAGTTGTAAAGGTTAAAACAAGGTTAAGATACTGACAAACAGTAGTGTTTAGTTGGGCTCGGACTCAACCCATTTGGACTCGGACTCAACTCGGACTCGACTTAGGTGGACTCGAACCCAACACTAGTAATAACTATATTAATGATGCATAGTTTACACAAGGCATGCTGATGAGATCGGAACATGAAAGCAATCCACTTAATGGTTCAGTGTTTTATAATGGTTTACTATAAGTAACCATTATTGTGAAACTTTGCACATTGCATTTATATTCTGGGTTCTTCTGCTTGCCAAAAAATATTATTGTACAAAATATACATCATCAATAAGGTGTTTACTGAATTTTGCCTTTTAATATCTGTGTTTTACTACATTACTACTTAATGCAAACTGCATAAAAATAACTGGCGGTCAGTGGAGCAAAGCTTTGTCTTGCCCTCCAGGTGCACGTTCGACTGTGTCACGTCACATACTATACAATACAAACTATCAATAGTGTTCATTAGTGCCCACAAACTTTTTCAGCGGTGATGGTTTCAAAGGTGTTTTGTTTTGTTTTGTTTTCCCCAAAGGGATTTTTTACAATTCTTTCTCTGTTAAAGCATTAAAATGACAAACCAAGCCAACCAGCTACTGTACAAGGTAAATCACAAGATGGACTTGTGTGCTAAACAGCTTTGATAGGGGAAATAAACAATCCCATGAAGCATAGCAAATAAAATTAAATTCATGGTAAAATATATAAATATTCATGTAAAGTTGCTGATTATATCTATAAATTCAACATATTTTCAATTTAATGCAAAATATGCATATATTTGGTGAGATATGGTATCACCACGGCTCAATGATCGGTGGAATTTTTTCAGTGAAATCCACAATTATTTTAAAATAACCTCTGAGCTCACAATAGGTCTGTCTTTAAAGGTTTATAAGACATTTTTTTAAAAATCAGCTACCCTATGGAGAAAACGAACAAAGCTTTTACTTCCAGAACTCAACTGCACAGTAAAACCAGATATAACATTAGTTTATAAAAAAATATACATACAGATTTTTGTTATTATTTTGTGATTTGACTCATCAATTTGATGAGTCAAAACAATTTGTGTTAACACTAAATGCAGTGACTTTCAGGGCAGCAACACCACTTAACACTGTTTGAAGTGAATTAGAGGCCATACTGTACACAGCAGGTAAGCCACTCTTCTTACAAAAAATAAAAATAAAATAAATCTAGAGGACGCACAGCTGGATGAAACTGAATGTAGAGCTCTAAAAGCTGGACCATTTTTAACTTGACTGGTTGTTAAAAGAAAAGTTAACCCCAGCATTTTGTCATCACCCATTACTCTTTAAACCAGTTTTCAAATGTAAATGAATGAAAAAAATTAATGAATGAAAATGTACGTATACAGTACATGCAATTCACTGCAGTTTCCAGCTGAAATGAACACTAATGGCAGAATACAAATTCTGATTAGGGCCAAATTATTAATTAGTAAAACCTGATTTTTAAGTGGCTATTTGTACAATACTAATGTTATGACCTCAAAACACTTTCATGTGCAAACTAATACATTTTGAGATTTGCATCACATTACCAGCTCCATATGTATCGCTTTTCTAATGCAGTAAACTTGTTCGGTAGCTCACCTGGTGCACTTGCACCCAGAGATTTTTATTTAATTTGTAAAAAAAAAAAATCCCCTTTTTCAAATCAAGCCATTCTCAGCTTCTTGTCGGTGTGACATAACGCCAACAGAGGCCGCTCCCACAATAGATTGATTGACATGGCCTTGCATAACATAAACTGATTTTATTTGTTATAATACTGCTTCTAATTAATCCAGATTTTAAAATATGTTCTCAAAATGTTGTACTGTTTGTTTATTGACAGGTTATGAAGTCAGTCTAGTTAACTTTCAGCTACGAGTGAAACGCGAGGCAGCGGTCTGAACTTCACAGTTTCCCCAGGGAATAGCAGCCTATTGCCGGCTCAGATTTCAGTGAAACACCAGCACGAGAATTGGCACTATTTCAGTTAAAAAGCATAACCGAGAAATGTATTCTTTACTGACTGATGAAATAAAACTGCACCTTGTAGATTTCACCTTTTAAAGAATGTATGCTTCTATTACCATTTTCTGTCTACTGAGCCACAGGCATAAACAAATCAGCACATTTTTGTTTAAAAAACTGTTGTTAAATTAGCATTTATACTGTATTTATGATGGCCCTTCAATTATTTTAGGGCTTTAGTAACAGCAGCCCTCATAGTAATTCAGCATAAAGCTAAGAGCAGCAGAGCACTTCATATTACATAGAAAATACAATAATAGTATTATTCAGCAGACCCTGCAAAACCCAGAACATTGCCTCCAACCTGTCTGATACGACTGTCTTCGCATTACCTTCCACTCTCAAATGAAGTATATTTCCCTGCTGAACAGCTTTAACAGGGGCTTTATGTGTATTCAAAGGCCATGAACTCATTTGGTCTGCCCCCCAGGAGACTTTCGCATTTTTTGGAAGGAAAAATCATAAGTTTAATCAGAAGGTACCTTTTCTGTGGCATATCAGTGGCTCTGCCATTATTAACCGGCTCATTAAGCCTTTCTGGCCAACTGTGAATGTCTCCTCTAATCTCTGATGCTCCCAAATTTAGATGTATGTCCTGCTCGGTACATTTCACACACCATGGGCGCTGTGGTTTTCCTGTCACCATTGAGCCCATTTGTAAATGAATGGGTTTATTTCAGTCAGTGAAGGATGAATAAAGAAACAGATGTGTGGGCTCATTAAGGACACAGAACATCATGGACTCCATCATGTCCAAGGGTCTCTGCAGAGTTTACTTAAACTGTGCATTCCTATCAGATATATTTAATGTGGAATTGCCTTGAAACAGTCTAAATATCCTTGCTAAACCACCAGCATGCAACCTTTTTGAGTAAATTTTGAGAAGAAACATAAAGTGACTCTTTGTTTGTGTGTGTGTGTGTGTAGAATTTTTTTCCAAAATAAATTATTCATGTATATTGTGTTACTAAAACTTGTGTTTGGAGAAAGAAATTGACTGAAAGCTGTGGGTGACCAGGCCATGGACAGCAGTGTAGGCCAGGAACAATGTCATGAATTTCATTCTAGCAGTTACTGACAGCCAGTGTGCTTTAAAACTTAAGTTTCAATCTGTTAAAGGCAGCAGTTTTGGTTGTGCTCTGTTGATGTTTTTCAGTTGGAACACTGTTGGTGTGCTTACTCTATAACAGAGCTCTTTCTCATTGCATGGATTAATTTATTGGTGCTTTTTATGCTTTTTGACACATGACACCCCCTAGTCACTGTATGCATTCACTGTACAGTGCCTTGCGAAATTATTCATAGCCCTTCATTTTTTTCACATTTTGTTATGTTGCTGCCTTATGTTAAACTACTTTAAATTACTTTTTTCCCACATCAATCTACACTCCCTACTCCATAATGGCAAAGCAAAAAATAGGTTTTGAACTTTTGTGCAAATTTATTAAAAATAAAAATACTGAAAAGATCCCGTTGCATAAGTATTCATACCCTTTTCTGGGACACTCAAAATTTAGCTCAGGAGCATTCATATTGCTTCTAGATGTTACTACACTTTGAGTGGAGTTAAACTGTGGCGTCACACACCTCTCAGAAAAGGTATAACAGCTAAGAATGCAAATCAGAGCCAAAACCAAGTCCTGAGGTCAAGATAACTGCCTGTAGAGCCCAGCGACAGACTTGCGTTAAGGCAATGATCTAGGGAAGAGTTCAGAAAAAAATGTGCTGCATTGAAGGTTCACAGAAGCATGTAGCCTCCATTATCCATAATGGAAGACAACTAGGACTCTAGAAAATGTCTGCCAGCCCCCATCCAAGCTGACAGAGCTTGAGAGATGAAAAGTTGAGGGAAAGAATGGCAGATAATTGCCAAATGCAGATGTGCAAAGCTTGTCACATCATACCCAAAAAGACTTGAGGCTGTAAAGGTGCTTCAACTATGTACTGAGTTAAGGGTATGAAGTTAACAACAGATAGATAAATATAATATATAAATATATAGAAAAGAAAGTCCAAAACAGGATTTGTAATTAAAAAGGTTCTTGACATTTTGGAACAATCCTTGGAATCTTACCATTGCACAAAAGGTGCTTGATGGTAAAACGTTCTTCTAATTATTTAAAATAAATAAAAATAATAACAAAAGAAAAAAGAAGTTTTTTTTTTTTTTTTTTTTAAGAACTGATCAATTGCTTCTATTACATTGCTACAAAAACCTTTTTGGAACCTTTATTTTTAAGAGTGAAGGGTGACAACTTTTCCTTCAGTCTTGTGTGAACCTCCATCCAGTGTCATCTAGCAGCCAATTACGTTTTAAATTCGAATTTATCTCAGTTAATTGGCCTAATTAATATTCAGTGGAACAACGAAAGAGTCCCACTTGATTTGTTCCAGTTTTAATTGAACATATCTTAGCTCATAATCAAGCTATGCGATATGCATCTTTTTAATCATGCTTGTCCACTTAAAGGCACCTTCAAATTCTCACCCAAATCTACCACAGAGAAGAGATAACAAGCTTCAGTGGCACTGAGCATTTAAAAATAAAACTTCAAAATTATAATGACGGAAGGGGATCAGAAGAAGAGAACAGAATATTTAACTCCAGGAATAGACAGAAAGAATAGGGTCAGTCATTTCTGCATTGCCACTTGAACTTAAACAGAATATATGTCTGTGCTACATAAAGAAGTATTTCTGAGAGATATTCATAAATATGCTGGTCAAACTGGACATTTAAGTAGTTTTTTTTTTTTTTTTTTTTTTAATTTTTACTTGATAAAATTAAATTCGATATTTTTATCAGAATGAGGTGAGAACATCTATTATCACAAAAGATAATAGCAGTTTAAAAAAAAAACACCAGAGTGTAGGTTTTAGTGTAGATGGTACGTTATTTTTGCGATAGAGAATGCTACTTATCAGACATTTCATTTCCAAAATGCTGTGATATGCGCAACAACCAATGTAATACAACATTCCTGCACAGCAACACTTCCTGTCATGTAGTGCATAAGCCTGAACCTCAAATCATTTTTTATGTATCTATTTTATTTAGTATTTATTTATTTACTTACTTACTCACTCATGCCTGATGTTGACTAATGCATTATCTCAGCAGACTGTTTAACATGCCATCAGCACCATGTCTTTACTGACTGATGAAATAAAACTGCACCTTGTAGATTTCACCTTTTAAAGAATGTATGCTTCTATTACCATTTTCTGTCTACTGAGCCACAGGCATAAACAAATCAGCACATTTTTCCTTAAAAAAACTATTGTTAAATTAGCATATATACTGTATTTATGATGGCCCTTCAATTATTTTAGGGCTTTAGTAACAGCAGCCCTCATAGTAAGAAGTATTTCTGAGAGATATTCATAAATATGCTGGTCAGGATATCTATTGCCAAAATGCAACCTGGGCTGTTTTTTTTTTTTTTTGCTGTAAACGACACAAACATATATCTAAAAGCATAATTACAACAAACGAACCGTTTTTGAGACTGACCGTAATTTCATTTTGTTTTCAATGGCCGGTGAATGGGAATACAAGGGGCATAAATTTGAGCGCATCAAAATCTATATTTTTATAACACTAAGAAGGCTCAACACACCATGAAACTTTGCTCGAAGTATCGCCTGGGTCTCTACACATGAACTCGAGCATTGAGAACATTGTTTGTGTACACAGAGTTTACTAAAAAGAAAGGTTTTGAACAACTCGCTTACAAGATTCAAGATTCAAGATTCAAGAGTTTTATTTGTCACATACACAGTTATACAGAGTATGACCAGCAGTGAAATGTAGGTCAGGTCCGCTCCAAGGACAGTGCAATTATAAGTAAACAAATATTAATATAAAATTAAAAAAAAAATAAAAATAAATAGAAATAAAAGATAAGATAAAAATATATAAATATAAATGTGCAGTAGTAATAAGTAGCTTAAGTAGTAATGAGAGGAATGTGCAAAAATAATGTGCAAAAGTTGTACAGGGTATTAAAAATAGCAGCAATATGAGGTAGAGAAAAATTTGGATAGCTTATAGATATATGATATTTACATGGAGAAAAATTAAGAATAGCTTATTGATATGGTGATATTTACATGGAGTCAGGTGATGTATGACACAAAGTTAGAGTTAAGGAGCCTGATGGCCTGGGGGAAGAAGCTCCTCCTAAGTCTCTCAGTTTTTGCCATCAGGCTACGGAAGCGCTTACCAGATAGAAGCAAAGTCAATAGGCGGTTACCAGGGTGATTTAAGTCCTTGAAGATTTTAACAGCACTATTTTTGCAGCGTTTGAGGTAGATGTCCTGCAGAGAGGGGAGAGCAGACCCTGAGATGCGCTCAGCTAAGCGCACAACTCTTTGTAGTGCTTTGCAGTCCTGATTTGAGCTGTTTCCATACCACACTGAGATGCACTGAGTCAATACACTTTTCTTGTGTTTGGATGTGTGTAGTCCAAGTCAGGTTCTCGGAGATGTTTACACCGAGGTACTTGAAGCTACTCACCCTCTCCACAGGGGTCCCACTGATCATAAGAGGAGTATAGGGCTGCTGCTGTCTCTTCCTAAAGTCTATGATCAGCTCTTTAGTTTTGCTCACATTCAGAGAGAGACAGTTGTCCTGGCACCATGATGTGAGACTCTCTACCTCATCCAAGTATGCGGTCTCATCGTTGTTGGAGATGAGGCCCAGAACCACAGTATCATCAGCGAATTTGATAATGGATGTGGAGCTGTGAGAGGACACGCAGTCATGCGTGTAGAGAGTAGAGCAGGGGACTCAGAACACAGCCCTGAGGGCTCCAGAGTGATGGAGTTTGAGGTGAACTGGCCAACTTTCACCACCTGAGGTCTGCCACTGAGAAAGTCTTGAATCCAGTCACAGAGTGAGGAGTTTAGGCCGAGGTCTGTGAGTTTAGATGTCAGCTTGATGGGGACTATAGTGTTGAAAGCTGAGCTATAGTCAATGAATAGCAGCCTTACATAATTCCCATTGTTGCTGTCCAAGTGTGTGAGGGAAGAGTGGAGGACGTGAGAGATGGCAACGTCTGTGGATCTGTTTGGGCGATAGGCAAACTGAAGGGGGTCCAGAGTATCAGGTATGGAGGAGCAAATGTGGCTCTTTACAAGTCTCTCAAAAACCTTCATGACTATAGATGTGAGGGCAACTGGGCATAGGCACTGTTCTTAGGCACAGGGATAATAATGGATTTTTTGAATGAGGTGGGAGCCACGGAGGTGGCAGGGGACTCATTAAAGATGGAAGTGAACAAACCAGCGAGCTGATCAGCACAGGACCTCAGAACATGGCCGGTTATCCCATCAGGTCCGGCTGCTTTCCTGACGTTCACTCTCTTTAGTGCCCTCCGAACCTCATCCTCCGACACGGTGATTACAGGATCATCGCTGCTCTGCCTGCTGCTTCCTGACGCGCTGGTCGGCAGAGTCGCGCCGCCGCTGCAATCGAAGCGGCCGTAGAAGATGTTTAACTCGTCGGCCAGCAACGGATATGCCCTCACCTCTGTGGAGGATTTGTTCCCGAAGGTACAGATGGTCCTCAGTCCCTGCCACATCCGTCGAGAGTCATTGAGCTGGAAATGAGACTCAATTCTCTCTTTGTATTTGAGTTTAGCAGCTCTTACTGCGAGTCGGAGAGCATAGCACGATGATTTGTACTCGCTCGTGTTCCCAGTCAGAAGAGCCTCATTGTAAACGGCAGTGCGTGTTAACCGCAGCGCGGATTGTTCTGTCCACCCACGGTTTCTGATTGGAGAATGTCCTTATCGTTATTGTTTCTGTAGCTTGCTCAGTTAGCGTGTTTACAAAGCTCAATGCTACATCCGTGAACTCGCTGACATCAGGAGAACTCGCCCGGAACATGTTCCAGTCATGTTCCATGACCTGCCTGAGGTTAGCTTTGTTAAAGTCTCCTGCGATGATAAAGGCAGCGTCAGGATGTTTGTTAATGTAGCCGCTGAGCACATCGTGAAGTTTAGACAAAGCTAAGCCAGTGTCTGCCTGTGGTGGGATGTATACAGCAGTACCAATGATTGATGAGAACTCCCGGGGCAGATAAAATGGGCAGCAAATAATGGAAAGATGTTCCAGATGAGGCGAGCAGGAACGCGACAGAATGGAGATATTCCTGGGATCACACCATTTCTTGTTAATCATGAAACACACACCAAGATGGTGTGTGTGTTAATCATGAAACACTCAAAAACCAAGATGGCGCCGCTGTGTTCGGACGCCGTTCGGGTCGCTCCACTGAGATTTTGCTTTAACTTTCTTTTTTACTTACTTTTACTACATCACCTACAACATAGAAACACTTTTGGACATTGGTAACTGCTACACCAACCTGTTCCAGGACACTTTATCCACGAATCCTGCGTGGCCTCTAGAGATTCTTTGGAACGCGGAGATAAACAACAACCCCCCAGGGCGACGGATCAAGAAACACCGCGGGAAGCGCGCTGGAATTCGAGTCAGACTCAGGAAAAGGGCTCATAGTCCTCCCCTTCCAAGCATTCTCCTCGCTAATGTCCAATCCTTGGAGAATAAGATGGACGATCTTAGAGCCAGGATTAGTTTTCAACGGGACATTAGGGACTGTAACATCCTTTGTTTGTCTGTTTGAGTTTCCGCTCGCGGCAGTCTTTCCAGTCAAGAGGTGTCGATCTCCGAATGCGAATGAATGGACTCCATAGGACGAAATATTAGGCTTATATGAGGCTCTTTTTACAACTAGAAGGTTAATATTGTTTTTCACTTGCGACAAAACAACGAATTAGCCATGCATTTATATGGAAATATGCTTTAGGAGCTATCCATCCTCGCATTCGGAGATGGACACTTCTTGACTGGCAAGACGGCCGCGAGCGGAAACTCAGACAGTGAAAGTGAGTTGTTCAAAAACTTTCTTTTTAGTAAACTCTGTGTACACAAACAATGTTCTCAGTGCTCGAGTTCATGTGTAGAGACCCAGGCAATACTTCGAGCAAAGTTTCATGGTGTGTTGAGCCTTCTTAGTGTTGTAAAATTATCGATTTTGATGCGCTCAAATTTATGCCCCTAGTATTCCCATTCACCGGCCATTGAAAACAAAATGAAATCACTGTCAATCTCAAAAATGGCTCGTTTGTCGTAATTATGCTTTTAGATATATGTTTGTCTCGTTTACATAAAAAAAAAAAAAAACAGCCCAGGTTGCATTTTGGCAATAGATATCCTTTAAGTATTTTTTCTTTTAAATAATTTTTACTTGATAAAATTAAATTCTGTGTTTTTATCAGAATGAGGTGAGCACATCTATTATCACAAAAGATAACATCACAATTCATCCAATGCATTTTTTTTTTTTTGAAGAGTTTGAATCTCATGCTAAACATGGCCAAAGTAAAAAAAAAAAAAAAAAAAAAAAAAAATAACGATTTGGACGTATAACAGAGTATTTCTGTGCCAAATACACACTTCCGGGTTTCTTACAAGTTTTAGAAAGTTTTTTTTTTTTTTTTTTTTTTCCTATTATAGAACATGTAAACAACATAATTACAGAAAAACAACAGGCATCAAAAATAGAAGCTCCAAACAAAACAAAACAAAACAAAACAAAACAAAACAACATAAAGGAAGACATTCACAAGTCGCCAAATACAGATTCATAATATTTTACAAATGACATAGTTTTTACGTTTTTCACAACTTTAAGAGACTTCGTTTAAAAAGTTAGTTCATTAGAGAAAACCTTGTATAAAGGAGGGGATTTTGACAATGTACAAATGAAAAATTTGCCATTCATGATTATAAAATTTTTAAAATTTGAACATTTTTATCATCATTTATAATAACAAATAATTCCTTTCATATTCAGTGTTATCATTAGATTAATTTTGACTGAAAAAGCAGAAAAAACAATCTTTTCAAAATGATTGTACACTCTGGCAATCAACAAACAGATAACATAAAGACTCCTCACAACTGTTACAAAAAAGAACATTCTTTTCCAATATCCATAAAGTTAGAGAGCTATATTGGTTGGGTATATTTCGTGTAAAATCTTCAGGTGAATTTAATAGTAATTGAAATACAAAAATTGGTAAGGAAGCAGCCAAGCTTTTTTCCAATTAACATCCCCTATGATGTCATTCCAATAAAATTTTCCTCTTGGAATAACTCTCTTTTTATCACTAAAGACTTGTCTCATATCATTGTTAGTACATTTTATTATCAAATACATTTTTACCATTTATAAGGAAATACAATCTTTTAGTGTCAACTTTATAATAAGTGGCTGCACATTAAATTAATAAGTCCAGAGGAATTAGAAGTTTCGGAAAGTTTTTTTTTTTTTTGGTGTTGTTGTTTTTTTATCATGGCTCTTCATGACGTCCTGAAGGGTGGAACTCCTTGTATGGGCATTTATCCGGAAGAGCGCGCCCACGCACACATCGACCAGAGCGAGAGCGCGCCTATCAACACGCTTCATCATTCGGCTGCACTGCTGCATGGGACTCACTCGGGATGAATGTCTCTAAAGAAGTTTGGTTTTGGGTGTAAGGCAAAGATAATCTTGCTTAGCTTCCCGAAGAACCCAGCCTTACGTGAACAGTGGATGCAGTTTGTCTTTTCGAGGCAGAAACTGAGTTTTGCAAGTGTATTTGTTGACGAACGTTTTATAAACAAGGCCCAGTTCGACGCTGGATTTGCACATCGTTTGATACTGAAAGATGGAGCGATCCCAGCTATAAAAGATCCAGGTCATGATTCAGAACTGCAAATGGTAAGTGAAACGGCATCAAATGTCTGTGTTTTCTTGGCAATAGACATGCGAGTTCTCGTTAATCTTTAGCTCCGCCCACTGCGCGTCTCCGGGAGCTCGGCTGTTTTCAGAGAGAATTGTAAAGCTGTATCTTTCATTTGTAAATATGATCAAACTAAAGACTTTTTAGATATGAAGGGTGCAGTACTACTACTTTTTGCTGGGGTTTTTTTCCACCAAAAATTTGTATTGCTTTTTATAGCAACCAGAGCTTCTAACGGCACATGCAGTGATGCAATGACTTTACCCATTGATGATTGACACTTTTATTTTAACTATACCTTTCATCAGAATGTTTGCATTTAATTTGATCATATTGATTCAGGGTTATCATAAATAATTAAAACTAAAAATAAACTAGAAGAAGAAGATAACGAATAAGAAGATGATAAAGAAAAAAAAAAATCGTTACCTGAAATAAAATAAGTGTTAATGGAAATAAAAATGGTTATTAAAAAACCTTAAACCTGTCTTATTTTAGAGATATAATATAGATATATATTGCTAGATATATTTGATAGATAGATAGATAGATAGATAGATAGATGATAGATAGATAGATAGATAGATAGATAGATAGATAGATAGATAGATAGATAGATAGATAGATAGATAGATAGATCTTATGGAATTTTTGGTTTGACCTGCTTAGGTTGACGATCAACTTTCTCTGAAGGTTAAGTAATTCCACTTATCATTTGCTGGAGGGAAAAAAAAAACACTTTTTAAGCGTTTCAGACATTATTCTGTACCCTGTTCAGAGAATGGGGCAGGATTGATGCAGGAGGAACCATGCCTCTTCACACTGTTGCCAATGTATCTAGGAGCAGAAATGAGCATGGTAATATTACCTGTCCTTCTGTCACCACTTTGATTCAATTTGATTTCATGCTCAAGATGAAACACTCTCAGGACTATTTGAACCAAGGCCAATATTCATTTAGATGGGAAGTGTGATAGGACGAGAGGAGAGCTGTGAGCGTGATTAATTTTGTTACCCCGCTCATACTTGTATTTCATTACCAAGGTGACAGAGGCCACCACAGCTTTTTGCAAAAACAGGACTCAATCAGTATAGCTTAGATACAGATACGATGACCCACAGGAGAAAAAAAGATAGACGAGTGACAAAATTAAATGTTGCTGTATAACACAATGTAGGGAAAATGCATGCAAATGTGGAACATTAATGTGTGCTTTGATAATCCAAGTTATTTCATTCATATTTGTACTGTATTTTTGGACATTTCGAAGAAGCTGAAACATATAATCTCATCATACTGATAGCATGTACAACTTTACAGATGTAAAAATGTATACAGATCTTCTGGAAAAGGAATAATTGTGTTTACCAGGACATCGTCACATTTTCATACTTTAATTTCAAGGAAATTAAAGTTCTGGGAAGACTTTTGTTAACAGAAAATTGATTTATAAAGGAGATCCAGATGAGTCTAATAAGTAATCTGCATTCTTTCTATGGCTGAATTTAATTAACAGCAAAGCTTGCTTGCTATGAAATATAAGCTAAAAATCATCAATGCATGTATGTGTCTCAATAGTCTTTACAAACAGAATAAGAACATTATAATTTTTATAATAATTAGTGAAAATGTACTAGTTTACTTTAATTGTGTTAAATGTATGATGGCTTCAAAATATTTAATCTAATTTATTACAAATCTAATTTATTACAGTAAAACCAGTCTGTAAATTACATTAATTGAATAGATTCAAAGTACTTTGTTCACGTCAACTTATTTCTGTGTGTGTGAATTAGGATAACACATTTCCACTGTAAAGAACCATTTGTGCATTGAAAAGGCCAGCATGGGCTCATTGGAAATACATGCCTTTATATACATTTCTGCAAAAACTTACACACATGTACGAATCACTGCAGTTTCCAGTTAAAATGAATACTAGATGCAGTAAAACTTTTATTCCTCTTCACACAATGTATGATTTACACACAGAGTGATTAATAATTTGATTAATAAAGGCTAATTTTCACACAATTACTACTGCAGGATATTATTTTATGGCTTCAAAACAATTTTAACATTCTGCGCGATACTTTTGAATTAAATTGATACTTTTGTACGTTGTAGTCGCATATACAGTAGTGAAATAATTATTTGATCCCCTGCTGATTTTTTTTAATGTTTGCTCACTGACAGAAATGATCAGTCTATAATTTTAAAGGTAGGTTTATTTTAACAGTGAGAGACAGAATAACAACAAAAAATCCAGAAAAATGCATTTAAAAAAGTAAATTGATTTGAATTTTAATGAGTCAATTATTATTTGATCCCCTATCAATCAGCAAGATTTTTGGCTCTCAGGTGTCTTTTATACAGGTAACAAACTGAGATTAGCAGATTTTGTTACCTGTATAAAAGACCTGTGTCCACAGAAGCAATCAATCAATCAGATTACAAACTCTCCACCATGGTACAAGATTCAAGATTCCTTTATTGTCATTGTATAGTTACAACGAAATTGAAGAAGCAATCCTTGGGTGTAACACACATTAAAACAGTGACATTAAAAAATACAAATTAAAAATACAAATAATAAATAAAACAGGAATAGCAGCAATGTATTCCTATGTTAGGTAGTGCAATTTAAATGTTCAAGTAACCTGTAGTAACAGGTGCAAAATGCAGTATTAACAGAAGTGCAATGATGCCTTGAGGATATGCCCTGATATATTCGTAAAAATTGTGCAAATATTAGTTTTTAAAACTGTGCAATATTGCAGATGTTGTTCTAGCTACTAAAAGTTTGTGTAGGTGGTTTTGGGGTGTTCAGTTCACGAATGGCTCTGGGGTAGAAACTGTTTTTGAGTCTGTTTGTTCATGATGTGATGGACCTGAAACGTCTGGCCGAGGGCAGTCGGTTGAACAGATGATGTCCGGGATGGGATGGGTCCTTCAGTATCCTGGTTGCTCTTTATTATAGACCTACATAAGTCTGGAATGGACTACAAGACCTTCACCAAGCAGCTCGGTGAGAAGGTGACAACAGTTGGTGCGATTATTCGCAAATGGAAGAAACACAAACTTGTCAATCTCCCTCGGTCTGGGGCTCCGCGCAAGATCTCACCTCGTGGAGTTTCAATGATCATGAGAACGGTGAGGAATCAGCCTAGAACTACATGGGATAATCTTGTCAATGATCTCAAGGCAGCTGGGACCATAGTCACCAAGAAAACAATTGGTAACACACTACGCCATGAAAGACTGAAATCCTGCAGCACCTGCAATGCCCCCCTGCTCAAGAAAGCACATGTACAGGCCCAATGAGCATCTGAATGATTCAGAGGAGAACTGGGTGAAAGTGTTGTGGTCAGATAAGACTGACTACAAAAATCAAGCTCTTTGGCATCAACTCAACTCGCCATGTTTGGAGGAGGAGGAATGCTGCCTATGACCCCAAGAACATCATCCCCACCGTCAAACAGGGAGGTGGAAACATTATGCTTTGGGGGTGTTTTTCTGCTAAGGGACATGACAACTGACGATCGATGGGGACATGTACCGTCAAATCTTTGGTAAGAACCTTGTTCCCTCAATGAAAATGGGTTGTGGATGGGTATTCCAGTGTGATAATGACCCAAAACACACAGCCAAGGCAACAAAGGAGTGGCTCAAGAAGAAGCACATTAAGGTCCTGGAGTGGCCTAATCCCACAGAAAATCTGTAGAGGGAGCTGAAGGTTTGAGTTGCCAAATGTCAGCCTCGAAACCTTAATGATTCGGAGAGGATCTGCAAAGAGTAGTGGGACAAACCCCCTCCTGAGATGTGTGCAAAACTGGTGGCCAACTACAAGAAACGATTGACCTTTGTGATTGCCAACAAGGGTTTCGCCACCAAGTACTAAGTCATGTTTTGCAAAGGGGTCAAATACTTACTTCACTGATTAAAATGCAAATCAATTTATAATTTTTTTTAAATGTGTTTTTGTCGATTTTTTGTTGCTATTCTGTCTCTGACTGTTCAAATTTCTTTGCCAGTGGGCAAACATATAAAATCAGCATTGGAGTAAATATTTATTCTCCCCACTGTACAGGTTTACATGCATGTGTTTTTTAATGCAGTCAGTTTGCTCAGTAGCTCACGTGATACAGTATTGCACTTGGGTGAAGAGCCCCGGCACAAACCTCATGAAACTACGGTTCGACAAATAGCTTAAATTGGCATGAGAAATATAACACGATAGAGCATTACCTTTAGCGACACGCCGCAGATATTTTATTTCTGAACAGCTGCAATATGTATCTTAAGCAGAGTAATAAAAACACAGCATCATGTGCCTGTACCAACCTAAAAAACCATGCCATGGTCACGTATTGAATGTGTGTTTTAGTGCCACTCTATGGACATTTCACTTTGAAACTGTTGTGAAACGTGTTGCAGAAATGTATGTAGAGGCACACGTTTCCAATTCCTTGGGTTGGAAAAGGTGCATTGAAAGTGATATAAAAAGTGTTTATTGGTTGTTATTCATGTGTAATGTGTAAAATAATCAGTAGCAAGCCACAGCTGTTGTCTACAGATATTAAATTGTAAATAACCCAGCATATATTTCATTCCTCTAATGCATCTTTATGTGTTTGTGTGAGTGAGGGGAACATAGAATGTATTAAAATGCACAGTATGAAATCAATCTGTTCATAATGCTTCCAGATGCTGCACTTTCAAAGGCTAGACAAAGCAGGATGAGGTAAAATCAGGTAGCTGGAAAGAGCACATCCTGCAGTTTAGAGGGCATTAGGGACACTGAGAGGAAAATTAGTCTAAGAGTTCCAAATTAAACCACCGCTGAGCAGAGTACTCTATCTGAAAATTTATAAAAGATTTGTTTAGTCAAAGCACACAAAGCAATATTTGTCCACAGCCATTCAGGTGCTGGCAGAAAGCCAGAAGCGCTGAATGTTTAATATGTTTTTATTAACGGCAGAATGGAGAATACTAATGCTAATTCTTGCTTTTGAGACTCACATTCTACACACGTGTGGTTAAGATGGCTCTGGAAGACTGATCAAAGCTGCAGTAAATTTCCTCAGCATTGCATAGCAATTCATGTCTCATTTCTTTAGCAATCCATAATTGAATAGGGGAATACGTGGTAATGTGCAATAAATATAATTTATATCAACAGCAGGCTATAAGGCAATTAGGTAGGCTGTGTGAATATGATGGCAAAACTTGCAATGCCCCATAATACTGTCATTATGCAGTATTTTTAGATATACAAAGTATTTGCACTTTATGACTGGCTTTAGAAATTCTTATAAATCCAAGCTTTTTCCATCAGTTTGAAATCATATGCTGTCATAATTATGTTTATTAGCTTCCTGCTTCATGTCTTTAAAAAAATGTCATGCATGGAAGAAGAATGTGGAAGTGTAGTAGAACTTGTGCTTATCAGATTGAATAAGTATGTGTAAAATTATTAATAATTATTATTAATAATAAAAAAAAAGATTCTGTCTAAAGAAATACAAAATGAGCGCAAATATACCCTGCAATTGCCAATTTTGTAACAAATAAGTATTATAGTGAGCAGTGTAATGAATTACTGTTGGCAGGGAGTAATAAGTAAAGTTGCAATATTACTTTTGAGAGTAACAATGAGTAATGAATAACTTAAGTAACAAAACCAAAACTCGTCATGTATTATGAAAAAATACTAAATGTAGTAAGTATACAAATATCAGTGTACTAGTAGTATACTTTTAAGTGTACTATTTTAATATTCCTTGGGACTAAGTTGGCCCACTTTCTAGTATATAAACATATACTTTTTTAAGTATACTTTAAGTATAACAGTAGTAAACTTTGAGTACACAACTAGTTTACATCTGTGTTTTCAGTTTGTACTGCAAGTCTACTAAAAGTGAACTTATAGGTATACTGATAGTTTACTAATTAAATACTTTAAATATTTTAGTAGCTTTATACTGCAAGTATACTCGTAAGTTTTCTTTAAGTGAACTTTACATCATACTTTAAGTATACTACTGTGTCCCTATATTAGGTATTAAGTTGTATATATTTTGTTATATGAATATCTGAACATGCAAAGAAAAACAGGGTATCTGCTTGTAAACAAAAACATTTGGTAACACTTTAGAATAGGTAACAATTATTCACTATTAACTACGACTTTTCCCTCAATAAATTACAAATTTGTTGCTTATTAATAGTTACTAAGGTAGTTGTTAGGTTTTGGGTGGGATTAGGGATGTAGAATAAGGTCCTGTAGAATAAAGCATTAATATGTGCTTAATTAGTACTAATAAATGGCCAATATTGTAATAATATGCATGCTAATAAGTCTTAGTTACTAGTGAATAAGTGTTACCTATTCTAAAGTGTTACCACATTTTATTCTAGCTTCATGCATTTTTTGTTATTATTATTAAACACTTAAATGTGGGTTAGTTTCATAAATAAAAAAAGAAAGCTAAAAAAAGACTATTCATGGAGTTGAAAAATACCCAAAGCTTGACAGTCATTATTACCTCTACATGGGTCAACATTTTATTCCATAACATTAAACAGTTTTCCATATCTATGGTTTTAATGTGGTTTTATGTCTGACCACTGTGTTAGATTACATGTGGAAGCATCTGTTGTTTCGGTTTCTTCTTCACTTGTGTTTAAGAAATTCTGTACAGAAGATGTACAATAGCACCCCTAGCGTATAACAATGAAAACACAGATTCTCAGAGCACAAGTGTAGCTTAAATATGTTTAGACTTTTTCTAAGTATATCAAGTATGCTTGAATGTCATTTTAAGTATATTTCTGAGAAGTACATAAAAAGTAGACTGAAAGTAGCACACTTGAAAAATTTAATTTAAATTAAAAGATAATAGTGTGCAGTTAAATATATCTTCAAATAATAGAGTTTAAGTTCACTTTATCTTCATTCATTTGTTTATTTACGTGTGACTGTCTTAGAAACTGATTGATTCTAAACAAATCATTAAATATGTCATTTGCAGCTCTCTGCTTGCCCTCTCATTAAACCGATCTTTCTGCAGGCTGAAATTAAGGCAGACACATAAGCTGTTAGTTGACGGCGACTCACTGCCTGTCGCAATCAAGGCCTCCATTAATGGAGCTCTAAAGCACAGTCATTGCATGTGCAGCAGAATTAGTTAACAAGTTAAGTGTTTACTTTCATTTTTTCATTTCATGTGGCTTTAGTTTCCCAAGAAGCCGCTCAAGCAGGGATCGTCAAACTGTTAACATGAGTAATATGTTAATTGTTGCTAATGTCCTCCTCCGGAAAGGCATTTCAAACATTTCTGCCTCAACCGTTTAATTAGTTGCATTGAAGTTTTTGTAATAAAGCAGGATTAGCCAGAAGGCCTAAAATGTATTGATTGTAGATGTTCCAGTGTCGTTTAATGAGACCCGTGCGCATTTTGGTAATTCACATTTTGAATTATCTGTGAATTGCTGCTGCCATTTAATTATTGTGGAGTCACAAAATATCCCCTTAACATCAGCAAAATGGTGGAAAAGTGGCGTGCAAAGGCAAGAATGTAATCCTCACTCGCATGTAATGGCTTAGTAACAGCATTTAAATTTGCATCGAACAGTAATTAGACCCTTTTATTTGAAATTGAATGTTTTTCCTAAAGATAGCAAAACTGTTTTGACACAAGGCTTTCTCTCTGATTTTTCTCATGCATGTATAAATGCTTGAAAGACAATATTATAATGTGGTGTTGTAGTGATAAAAGCTGTTTTGCCTTGCTGGTTTGAGCCCTTAAACTGTTTCCATGAAACACAAAAGCAACCATGTCTCAGTGACCTAGAGACTTAAACATAAGACATAATATAAGACATAAAACTAATACAGATGACAAAAACACAATACAGTTACTAAAACTTAAATTGGAAACAGAAAATATAACAATAAAACTTAATTCATAATATTAACATTAATGTCTATATCAAGGATACTAAACACTGGCTGTTTGATCATCTCTAATTTACTTGAATTTTAAGACATTAAAATGCAAAAGTTTTATTTAATTGACTATTTGTCAATGCAGTTTGTATGTCAGTTGCATCTCCCACCACACTATCTAGGTCTGTCGAATTTATTAACTTACAAAACAGTTAAGTAAAACAGTCCCCCTGGACAAAAGAAAACCTCTTGGTCTCATGTTTATAAAGAATTTAAAAAATGAGAAAAGACATGAAAACATGGTTACCTTACAAACCTCACAGTGTTTATCTCTGTATGATTTATTAGAAAACATTGTTAGAAAATAAATATCTCAGCATCTGCGAGCAGCTCTCAGTGGGACTGTGACTGAGTTTCTAAAGACCTGATAGCAACATTTGCGAATGCTGCTTTAAGACGGCGTTTTAAATCAAGCTTTCAGGGTTATTTGAGTCAACGCTGATTTTCAATGGAATATACAATCATATTTAATCTTTGCTCCAGAAATATCTCATTTCATCTGCTTATTGTTCTTCCACAGCTATTGCCACATATGTTAAATGTTTTATTGTCTTTTTCTATCAGTTAAGTAATATTAAATGAGTGCTGTTATACTGAATATCAGCACAGCTGTGAATGGCTGTAGGCATGAGCAGGCCAATAATTACAACTTTGAAGATTTTTAATTCTACAGAATGATTGTGAATAAATGACATTAAAAAATGTTAATTAAATTAAATATTTTGATGAATATTGTACATTTGCATTACAAAATAAACATTTATAAGAACCTCGATTGCTAAGATCTTGCGCCAGTGGTTTATTTTTCTGTGACAGTGAAAACAGAGAAAGACAAATACTAAACTGACACATTCTAATTGGGACATGGATTTACAGTCTCTTGAAGCTTTGTACACACATTAAGAGTGTGTGTGTGTCTGGGAGATCTAAAACAGCACAAGATAATTTTTTTTTTTGTGTGTGTGAAAGAAAGCTATAGTGTAGCACTTTATCTAAGTGCTGTTTGAATGAATGCTGTGAAGCTGCTGTCCTTATTCACATGTTTGTGAGATAACAGTGAAAATCACAGTTTGATAGAAGAAACACAACAAAGACTGATCTCAATGAATATTTAACAGAACACTGCTTTCTAAAGATGAAGGTATGGAGAGAAAATAACAACAGTTTACAGCAGCGACAGGATCATAAAGGCTGAAAATATCAACTGTTTGTTCTCCAAATTTGTTATGCAAATTAGGACAGCATTAAAATAAACAAAGTTGACCGTTAAAAAGCATCACTGCTTTCCTCTGGTATGAAATGTAAATTTTTGAAAGTCAGAGCTCTGTTTTATTTTTGTGTTTAATCTGTTTGGTACAATAAAACAAATGAGAGAGACGGATGTAGAGAATGTCATTAGCTCAAAGAATTTAAGATGATCAATATATGTGTGTATATGCATGAGACTGTTTCTCTCATCACATATACACTGCAAAACTCCACCAGGTCTTCCGACCAATGTATAGGATGAAATGAGTTATTTAAAACATACATTTCGGTCAGGGAAAGTAGTTTAACTCACAGGAAATTGTGTATAATAATCGTCATTAAATATACGCAATTTCCAGTTTCTGATCAGTAACAGTAATGATGATATCGGCTTGTTTCTTTGTCCAGCAAATTACTCAGCGATACTCATTACTCTGACGTTGGCCGTCGTCACGGCAACGTTTTTCTTTACGAATCAGAACGGAGTTAAAACAATTTGAACACAATAGGGCTTTAAGGTAGCAATGTGAGATCGACACAGTTTAAGTGACTGTTGTAATGTAAGCATTCAGCACAGAGAATCATTATATGTGAATATATGGTTGTTTATTAAACTCAACTATTTACAAACGATCGCACATAGACAAACATACATAAAACACAAATAGACAGAGAACGCGTGAGAGAGAGAGTAAGAGAGAGAGTGAGAGAGAGACAGAAAGTGAGTTGCATTGGACAGGTATGAAACGGTTCTGAACAACCTGAAATCGTTTTTATAAACGCCTTAAACGCAGCTATCTACGTTAGAAAGGACAGATACTTGCAAGCTTTTGTTGTTGTGCATTGGTTCCGTATGTGTTCAGTTCAGAGAGTCCTTTTCAGTTCCTTGAGTGTCCTTGGAGACCGCATGGCTTCGAAGAAGGGTTTGTAGGCCTCATGATTGCAGGGTGAGCACCCCCCCCCCTTCCCCCATGGATCTGGGGGGGGGCGCGGGTGACGTGTTTTCAGTCCAAGAGAAGAGCGAAGAGTAAAAGAAGAGAGAGGGCGGAACTGTGGGGGAGCCCTTTAAAGGCTTGAAGAATGACGCCCCCCCCAGCCTGGGTTTGACCAATGAGAGAGGCTGAAATTCCAAGCGGGAGGTTTGGATAGAAAGGGGGCCTTTTATGACCCTTTTCCTGAGAGCATGTGGGTACTCATTCATATCTACTAGGGATTCATGCAACTGTAATATGTTGCATGTGTATTGACATATAATATGTATCATCCTTTAGGCCATCAAAATACGAATTCAGAGATACCAAACATGACCATGTGGTTACACCGCATAACACATCCATCCATATCTATAGTAACACATGCATAAAAACATTACACCAAAAGACAAGATACCTAAACCACAATGAAATACACACTGACTTGGGGATTGGTGTGTTCATTCATAGGAAGGTTTGTTAAAGAATTAATGAACGAAGTCAGTTACTATTGCAGTCTGTTTAGGAGAGAGTTGGTTGGGGAAGTTGCGATTCACATTCTTTTGCGTCGTAAAGTTTTTATGGTCTGGCAGAGATGTCCTGGTCACTATAGCAACCGGGGCCTTGTGGGCCATGTGAGACTTGCCGGAGCCTACAGTTGGGGACTAAGAAAAAGGAGTGTGTGATTTTTTTTCTACTTCTAATGAACAATTGTGTGTTTGATTGGTCCAGACCCTACATATCCCCTCTTTCGAACGTTGTTGTCCGTCCAACAGACAACAGCGGGCGACGTCAAAGGTGCGGAACAGTCAGACATGCACCCGGCACTCACGGCTGGAAGAGAGAGGTGGCTCTCTGGAGGTTGGTGCTTCAAGGAGTGGCTGTGGTGCCATGGTCTATGTTATCAGGTGTGAAAATGTAGACGGTGGCAAGGTATGGGTCCTCGAACTCGTGCGGCAGGTGTCGAGGCACTGTCACTTGTCATCCTGACCCAAGTTGGTCTGTGTCAGGTGGTTGTTATCTAGTATCTGTGGTCCCTGCAGTCTGGAATCGCTGGTTGGACTCTGACCTGTGAGAGGGCGGGTAGTTCCAGTGTTCGCAGAGAATTGTCATAAAGATTTTGTAGTGTAAAGAAAGTTTCAGACGGACCCGGTTAGGGTTTAATAGGTCAGCTAGCGATGTAACCTACAGCTCGTTGTTTCGGGGCATGGCTCGCAAGTGGAGTGTCTTCTATGATCAATATCTTAGCTTTGGATGCTAAGATTTGTGTGATTCTGGGAGTTTTTCTTTTAAGGGCGTAAGCCGAGATTTAATAAATGACTTAAGATGGTTCTTATGGTCAAAGTATTTCTCAGAATCTCCTGATGGCTCGCCTAAGGCTAGATCTCTTAAAAAGTAAAGGAAAGGAGGGAAAGGAAGGAGGACAGCTTTCCTATTCAAATAATGCTTGTTACCAATGTGCATGACTATCGTTATGCCCTTTTAATCATTTAGATTACTCATGTAGGAGGGTCATAGTACTTGGTGCACTCGTTGAGAACAAGCAGAATCACAAATGAAAAGTTTCTCTGGTTCCTTACAGCTCTATGGAGATATGAAACCACACTCGAACGAAAGGGATTAGCGTAACTACATCAAACAGATGTAATAAGTGAATAGCTGACTGCTAAGTGATTAACACCACAGGGTGACCTGGAATTGGGAATACTCAATAGCAATCTGGATCGACCATTAAGTTTGCTTTGATCATCATACCAAAGTGGCTCACTGCTGCTGCGTGTTCAAGACCACATCATGGGTGTTTCCTTCCTTAAGGTTTTTAGCCAACGTGCTATTGAGTAGTTCCCAACATGAAATATCTCCAAAAGGAAAATTCTCCTCTAACTGAACAGTTAACATGTAATTAAATATTTAAATTTAACTAAGTAACTGCAAATTTAGTTGAACCAGGAGGGGATACACCTAAAATAGTGAAGGCGAAAGTGGCTGAGGAGACCTCAAAGTAAGGGAAAAACAAAAGTTTAAGAAATCAGGAGCCAGAAATATGGTTAAATGACACTGGGTTGGATCACTTTGCACTGCATGCCCACGAGCTGTAGTTAAGGGCTTCGAATGAATGATGCTAACTGCTAGCTACTGACGTCATTAGCTAACTTAGGGTTGCAAGGTATCGTCAGCTTAAATGGCACAGGTGATTTGCTTACAGTCTGTTGTCATGCCATTTGTGCTCTCTGGAGGCAGTGTTCCTGTGACAAGTCATTGTTGTGGAAATATGCAGCAGTGTCCATTCAAATTGCTTGTAGCAAGTGTCTGTAGGTTTCAAGAGGGCCGTGCATAGTCTGTTGACATGTAAGGCTTAGATGTCCATTTAAGATTTCCTTTCAGGCAGCCAAATCCAAAATCTGTTAATGGAGACTCTTGCTTCCCTTGAGCACATGTTTTCATGTTGTGAGTCTTAGGCTGACTAGGAATCTTTATAGGAGGGTCTTGCGCTGAAGCCATACCGGGGTGCCTTCTGGTGCCAACTTTATCCTCTGGGTTGTAGATCACAGTCAGTGGGGTCTTAAGAACCTTTCTGAGCAGGCCTTGTGTGTGTTTGTTAAAGGCTTTCTGTGCCAGGTGACACAGTTGTTAAAGGCATTGAGTGGAGGCAGGCCAGCATGCCTAAATGGTGACTTGCAATAGGTTGGAGGTTTTGGATGAAAAGGCTCTTGAAGTAAGCCCTTGCAAGCTCCGAAGTAAGCTCATTGAGGTCTATGACAGTAAGCAAAGGGAGTTTCATTATAGCCCTGTTGAGTGGCTAGGTCAGCGTTCAGTCCATGTTCAGACTCCGAGTCTGAGAATTACTTAATGATAGCTTGTCTTAGCTGCTGGTAGTCTGATTGAATGGGTCCTGGGTGTCGAGCCAGGAAGCGTTGGACCTCTGGGCTAGAGGTGACCCAGAGCAGACGGAGTCTATCTTGGTGATTCACACTGGTCCAAGACTACAGGTGAAAGTCAAATGTCTCACAGGTAGGCATGGACATCGTTGTCTCCTACAAGTTCTGGTGTGAATGCAGGGATGTCTGTGTCCATTCGATTGAGATCATGTCACTTCATGTGCTGTTTCAGGACTCACCTGAATGAGTCCTTTTCCTTCTGACACTGCAGAAGTTTTCAGGAAGTCGACTTGTGTCGAGCAGAGGGTTTTGCCCCTTCCCCTCTTGTATCTGTGTACCGGGATAAGGGGGTCTGCACTGCCGGCTGTGTGATGTGCAGCAGGGTGTATGTTATTTGTCTAGTCCATCTGCAGTCCGTAGGACTTTTCCAAGTCCTTCTGGACCGTGTTGAGCTCCTCTTTAAGGTTGCAGAATTGCTGAGTTAAGGTTTGGACTTCAGCTCTGGCTGCATGCAGGAGGCCTTCTACGGCCTTGGCTCTTGTGTCTCTGTTATTAAGTTCTGTGTGCACTGTTTTAACAGTGACTTTGTGTGGAACAGTTCTCTGTTTAAGTCTTGTCTGGTGGCATTTTCAAGCTGCTCCCTGTGTCTGGCAGCTGTTAAAGCCTTCGTAAAGACTGGTGATTTCCTTCCATTGCTCTGTCAGGTTCCTTGCGTCTGTCGGTTCCTTCTCTTTTCCAGCGAGTGTCGGTTCCCTTTGGAACTCTGTGACTTGCAGGTTCAGTTCATTTACCTCCTGTCTGAGACCCTTGAGGGTGTGGGCCAAGGAGATGATGATGCTGGTCAGCTCCTGCTTGTCCAGGCTGGATGTGAGGCGACCATGTTGCAGTCCCGCTGTTCCTTTCTCTGCCGTTGCAGGCTGTTGGCTGCTTTAGGCTAAAGGATGTCCCTCACAGCACTCTGCCGAGTCTCCAGTTGGTCCTGGTGGTTGGCAGGGCTGGATGTCTGAGACACGCTGGTTAACTTGTGGAGACACGAGAGAGAGAGGCAGAAGGCAAATGCAAGTACAAACACAAAACAGAGGTGCTAAGCTATCTTTATGGTGATTGGCTCTGTAGGCCAGGTAAGGTGTGGATAGCTGTCGTTGGGGAGCTAGTGAGATTGGACCCTGAGATTCTGTGCAGGTGAGCACAAAGGGAGTGGTTTGAGTAACTTTAAAACAGGATGAAAGCAAGGGTCAGCTACTGACCATGCTGTACATGTGGTCACATTTTTACTCAATGCACTGATGGTTCTCAGGTTGGGTCACTAGGAAGGTATTGAATAAAACAAACCGAAATAAAATCGTAAAGAGACAGTGGGAGAAAGAAGGGCTTTCCTTATTTAGTTTAAGTCTAAGATACGACCTAGCAGTTGTCACTCGTTCAGAGGAATGCTGCAGGAGTGTCATTAAACCTAGGGGCTGTTAGCTCGGCTAGCAGAGACACATCAAACATCTATGTAAGGAGGGGTATAGAGAGGGACAGGAATTAGTCTGCCAATAACCTGCTTGGTTCGTTAAAGGGGCAGCAGTTTCTGGAACTGCTATAATCCTATACCGGGACAGAGATGATGATGGTCGGACAAACTTAACTAAGGTGAAAGCTTAATGAAAGTGTCCTAATAGCTTTAGGGAACACAAGAGAGAAGTGAATAAATTGATTTAATCAAATTTCTAATTTAATTTAAATCATCTTAGCTGAATTTGTTACATTCAAGCTAAATAAAGGTTAGTAAATTAAACCAAATAAAAGAGAGGCAGAATGAAGTCAAAATAAGGATAACATGGTCAAAACCAAAGTATGTGAAGAGGGGCTACCCTGACTGATCCTACATAGAGGGTGACAGCCAAGCAGGAAATGAATCCAAGAGAAAGGGGGAGCTAAATTGTTTAAACTAGTGATGGGGTCTTTGAGCATACTTTGTAGAGGTTTGGGCCCTCAGTCAATTCCTTATTTCTCGAATCCATGATTCGGAGTGCATGGTGATTTCAGTAAACGAGGCTTCTTACACCATGGCTTTTCAAATTGAATTGAAATTTCAGCCGTTCGATGCTAGGTCTCATGAACCAATGTCTAAGATTTATATTCAATCTTGGATCAACTCTATATATTGTACACATTTAGTGACACATTTAAAGGCAGGAGGCATACTTTAAAGTCTCATATTGGTCTGATTGGCAAAGCTTTCATTCGTTTACTGAAATATAACTCATTAAAAGACCCTTATTTTTTAAAAGTATTAGGGATCGTTGATCACCTTTAATTAATTACACCTTCAATAAATCATTGTTTATTGGTTTGGTAGGGTGTTTCATTGAGTTACATTTTCACTACAGTTTCCCTGTCTTGACCAGCAGGGGTTTCCAGCACTGGGCGTTTCGCAACAGTGAATCATTTGTGGCACAAATGAATTGTTCGATTCAAACCTCAAGCAGCTTTGCCTCTCCCATCACTAGTTAAAATCAAAGTCCCTTAGTCTAAAATGTTCCAAAGTCTGTATTCTTTGGGTTAAATGTTACACTCCACACTCACACGTGTCTAAGTGTTAGCTGAGTGCTAACAGCTATCAGTTGAGGTGGAGGGCTTTAACTTGCATGCGTTTAGGGCTGCTACAGAGCTAGCTTTAGCTATACGCGGTTGTTAGTTTACCCTAAGGTCTGTGAATTGGGTGGTGCCGTTATCAGATTAACCCAGAAGTGTCTGCTCACATTTCCGGGGTCATGTGTTGCTAAGAGACCAATGCAAGCTCACAACACCGCCCAAGGAGAGCAGTGATTGGTCCGTGCTGTGAGCAAGCACAGGAACTCATATGTGGTCAGATGAGGTGTGCTCAGTCATGACGTCACATGCAACTCTTTCACAAATCAAAAAAAAAAAAACATGTTCGCTTCACAGACAGTGGTGAATTATTAGTCAGCTACACTAGAATAACAACATTTATTTGACGTAAATGTTTCACATGAGCGGATCGATGTGAATACACTGATACATAATACATAATTAGGCCTTAAATCAGTGAAATGAGAGGCATTGCTCAGATCACCATATTGACCCCCCTTTTGTTCCTGAAAAGCTGGGAGCTGTAGCGATGTTTGGTTATCAGGAACAAATGTGAAGATGTTGTCAGCTAGATGCAGAATGTGTGAGACATCACTGAGTTGTTTTTGGCTTAGTGCCTCAGTGTGGTCGGACAGTGCAAGGCTAGGTGTCAGCATTGCTTGTGAGCAGTGGAGGCTGCTTTAGCAGAGCTATTTTGTAGATGGAGCCAGTGTGCATGGGTTTGATGCAGGCGGCGTAGCAGCGTGAGGTGTTTGCTTGTGGCTTAGAAGCGATGCTTGGGTTGGGTGGGTGGGTTTTTGTTGTTGAAAACCTTAGGCAGCCACAAAATCCCTCAGTTTTTTCCTGGGCCTTTCACTGTTTTTCCACGAATAGCATGTAATGTTCTTATTGTGATGGCAATGCTTGTCTGGAACAGTTGTTGATGCTCGTCTGTTTGAAACTGAGTGGTGTTGTTTGAAACTGAGCTTAGCCTACTTTGAGTCTATGCAGGTTAGTAATTTTCAGAGGGAGTTCTTGCGACTTGCTGTGACACAAGGGTTGATCCGATTGCCGTCACTCGTGCTGTGATGTCAGGTGGCCCGGCTTAAGGTGTTGCAGTGGGACAGGCTTGTCGTTTTCCACTAGATACCTGCTCTGGGCGTGTCTTGCCTCGCTCTTGGGTCTATGGGCACATGGGTTTGTGTGTGTGGGATCCTTGGTCTGCAGGCATTGACAGTTATAAACATCACACAGTGGTGGCAGGTCTCTGTGATTCCCTTTGTCTTCTGGTGTGCTTGACATATCGCTGGATGGCTTGTGCAGCGCAGCTGTTGTCATCTGGGTGCTGGGCTCTGCTGAGAGCCGCTGCATGTCTAATCCACCCCCCTTCTGGCCGCGCTGTCAGTGTGGACCAGGGTGGAGGTAGTGGATGGCAGATGATATCCCCTTCAGTGTGTGCAACTTAGGGATTTGGTGTAGCGCAGGTGTCATTTTGGTGTTTGTGACACTGTCTTGCGCGCTTGTTTACCTGAGTGGGCAGTTCTTTTCACAGTTTTCCAATCTTGTAGGTGGTTTCTGTGTAGCCCTGGATGCAGGTAGGCTTGGTGTGATGTCATGTCGTCCACTTTGGAGTGGCCATTTTTTATTAGGCTCTTTATGATGGAAGTGTTAAAGTCTTTGAAGTACCTGTATGGTATGTACACTGCAAAAGATTACTTTTCAGAAAGGGGGTGTGGCTTCTAGAGTGGGCACTGCTTCACGTATTCCATTGAATGTGTGTGCACCGTTAGGGTTTTGGCCACACTGTGTTTTTGAGCCGAACAGTGACCCCTTTTTGGTGAATGCAGGTAGTTCGTTCGCCAGAGTGTAACATCTGGGAGTAATCTTATCTAGCAGGGCTTTCTCGCAGTTGAGGGAGTTCTCGTGGGCTGTGAGAAACAGGAAGTAGCAGGTTTTGCATTGTCTATTCCAAGTTAAGTTCAAATCACAGGTGTCCTCAGTGTTGTCCATGGTTGTCAGGCATTAGTGCGATGGAAGCTGTATGCACTTGACATCTGATGAAGTACCTGGTTCCCTTGTAGTTTCGGGAGCGTGTGAACAGTGGCTGGGATGTCACACTTGTCTTTTGTGACTTGGCAGTGAACTTCAGATGAGTTGACTGGTTGGCTGGCTGGTTAAGGTCCCGTACTTGAGCCCAAATCTTTGTAATGTGTGGTTTCAACACGAGTCAGCAGGTTGGTGCTGATGAAGAAAGGGCGTGTCCATCTGTGATTTGTACATGGTGCGTACATGCACTTAGTGTTGATGGTCAGGTGCGTGGGAGCTCCAGGCTTGCATCTTTTGGGCCGTGTGATATGGTTTACTGTAAACAAATGCTGCAATCTGCCCCTCAGGCAGATGTAGCACTTTCCAGCTAGCACAGCTCTGTCTTCTACTATTTGCTTAATCTTTTTACGCCGTTTCCTATTCTACTCTGGTAACAGTTATGCCACCAAAATGTTTCTGTTCCTAGAAGCCCTTGTTCCTTTTTTTTTTTTGTCATTTGTTGGTCTGCACTGATCTCGGATCACTCCCACACAGTGATGTCGCTGCGTGTTCAGCTCCCATACACCACTGTATGTTCGTTCACCTTAGTCAGTCAGACGTTCCTCTTGGCATGGGGCAGCTGGTCAATCACTTTGCTAATCTTTATTGCCTTCTGGTGCTTGGCCGTTTTCCGGCTGTCCGTAGAGTCTGCTGAATCGAGCCATCGCTGTACGGAAGAAGGCCGTAGCATTTGGGTGGTGACTCACAGTGTGATGTGGATATCTGAGGAGAAAGAGTTCTGGCGTTGATGCCGTCTTCCTTTGGTGTCTGTCGTGTTGTCTCACGTAGGCTCAGATGCTGGTCGTAGCAGTCGTGTTCTTAGCTGCTGTATTCAGTTTTGACAGTTTTGACTGCTGGTATAAATGGCTGGGGTCCTGTTGGCTGGAGGTGGAGCTAAGCCGATCTGTCTCGTGGTCACACTGGGCAATGTTCTTGCTTAAAAGTCAATGTTTTGCAGACAGGCGTGTGTTGTAGCCTACTGCAGTGTTCAGGAAGACAGCGTTTTGTGGTGACAGCTGTCAGATTCCCGGCCAGCGTGCTGGCGTGTGAGGTGTGAACGGTGGGCTGTTAGGCCCGGGAGAGATTGTGTGTTGAGCTCTCCTGTTTGTTCACATTGTTATCTGCAAGCCTTTGAGTTCTTTAAGGTGTGCTGGGTTCAGCTCACTTTGTTTCTTTGCGGAGTCGTTGCTTGAACTTCGGCGTACGCTGCTTGCAGGTGGCCTTTATAGGCTTTGGCCGTGGCATGATTGTCATTGTCTGCCTGGGGCCATTGTAAAGAGAGCTTCTGCTGTTTAGGAGTGTTCTGCTGTACTGCTCTCTGCGCTCAGTCTGTGGGGGTGTTGCAGGCGTGTCTTGAAGCTTTTCTCCTCTCTCCTCCTGTAGGTCCTTGTCCTCTCCGTCCACTATCCCTGGACATCCAGCTGGTCTGGGCGGTTCTGCGCGCTGTCCTGGTTCCGTCGTGGTTGAAGCTTTCTCCGCTGCGGGTTTAGACAGACCATCTTGTTGAGGGCGTGGTCACTGATGATCCGGGCTGTAGATGAGTTGATTGGTTCTCTGCAGCTGCAGCTCTTGGCTGGATCGTGATCCATTCGCCTTTGTGCGTGGTCGTCCGGCTGTTCTCCGCTCAGGTGCTGTAGTCACTAGACCCAGGGCAGGATGGCATCTTTGCCTTGTCTGGACTGGATGGCGGGACTGGATGGTGACATGTTGACACAAATAGAGAGGGAGAGACAAAGCACAACGAGCCAATGCAAGTCCGTACAGAACTAATGAGCTAAAATGTTGCTATGTGTTGCGCACTTAACTGATGTCATCAGATGGTGACGCAAACTAAACGCTTATTATCCTAGCTGTAAAGAAGGGGTCAGATAGTTTGTGTGGGTAAACACAGGAAACTATGAGTAAACTTAATGATGAGCGATTAACTTTGGAGCTATTCAGTTCATCGGTGTAGTTACCAAAAGATTTCACTGATGTTCAGACAGGTTCAGTCTCTAATAGGGAGAAAAACAAAAACAAAATCCATCAGAAAGAGAGGTATAAAGGGTTAAAGCAAAAGAGAGAAAGTGAGCTGACTGCCAGCCCTGGGGTCAGTGACGGGGCCCACCGGGTGGGGGCGCTATGGAGTCGTCACACCTGGGAAATGGCAGAGCTGAGAAAGAAAAACAGACCTCCTGGGATGGGCTGAGTTAGCTTTTTGGGGTACTGAGAGTGCAACTTGATCGATTTGGTCAAAGTTTAAATTTTAATCAAGACTGTTTAATCAAAAATTTAAAATGAGCAAATACAATTATAATTGCTAAAGGGAGAGTTGAATCTAAGGCGGTGAAATAATTCAAATTAAATCACACAAAAAAGAAAACATACATTATGTTAATTATCATTATGGTTCAAATAACAATAATTAATAATGTAAAATCAAAAGGGAAAAGAGAAGGGAGAGACTGACTGGGACTATCCATAAGCGTTTTTGCCCAAAGAAAACAAAAACATGAAATCATGCATAGGTATTGGAAAAGGTTTTAGACAGACTTCTAGCTTTTAATAGAAGGAAATACCTTTTTATGCGGGATTTCAGATTCCACCTTGTGTGGATTTAAACGCGCATCTAAGCGCCGTTACCACGGCGAAGAGTTATCGCGGGTGTATATTTCTTATGTCCATTTACTGAACACAGGTACATGTGTGGGTTTGCAAACCTTATCTTAATAGGATGCGTTCACTATTAAAAGGTTGCTTAGTTACTATGCGTGCACGTCGATCTTGAGTCAGGCTGCTGACACAAGACTTGTGTGTGCTTTGCACAAAAACAAATAAATAACACTCGATCAAGATTTGTACAGTAATGACGCGAAGTTGTTTACTATATTAAATCTATTCGACGAGCAAAAGGGGTTAATTTTATCAGGTAGCTAATCTGAGGTTTTAACCCAAAGGAGCAAGATAGCTGATTAGCCTTGGAATGCACATCAATGGCTAATCTATCTACACTCAAAATATAAATATAAAGGCCTTAAAGTGAAAGAGGAAACTCGCTCAATCAGCTTCTTCACGCTAAAAAGAGGATTTCTACGCTCAATTTAGGGTGGCTTTAGGACGCGCTATAAAATATTTCTTAGTTTTATAGGGTCAATATATAAACTGCAGTTAAGTTACATCTTTTACAGCTGTTGAGTTTCTCTGTGCGAGAGGCTCAAGCATCTGTGAAGGTGTTGAAGGTGGGCGGGTCCACACCGTTCTTACACACACACACACACAAACAAAAGAGACGCGAGTCACAAGCCGAGTTTGAATAAACAAGCATGGAGACACACAAATTATTCCTGAGTTGCTCACATCACATAGTTTAAAACTGCCCCGCATTCTAACGCCAATATGTAGAGAATGTCATTAGCTCAAAGAATTTAAGATGATCAATATATGTGTGTATATGCATGAGACTGTTTCTCTCATCACATATACACTGCAAAACTCCACCAGGTCTTCCGACCAATGTATAGGATGAAATGAGTTATTTAAAACATACATTTCGGTCAGGGAAAGTAGTTTAACTCACAGGAAATTGTGTATAATAATCGTCATTAAATATACGCAATTTCCAGTTTCTGATCAGTAACAGTAATGATGATATCGGCTTGTTTCTTTGTCCAGCAAATTACTCAGCGATACTCATTACTCTGACGTTGGCCGTCGTCACGGCAACGTTTTTCTTTACGAATCAGAACGGAGTTAAAACAATTTGAACACAATAGGGCTTTAAGGTAGCAATGTGAGATCGACACAGTTTAAGTGACTGTTGTAATGTAAGCATTCAGCACAGAGAATCATTATATGTGAATATATGGTTGTTTATTAAACTCAACTATTTACAAACGATCGCACATAGACAAACATACATAAAACACAAATAGACAGAGAACGCGTGAGAGAGAGAGTAAGAGAGAGAGTGAGAGAGAGACAGAAAGTGAGTTGCATTGGACAGGTATGAAACGGTTCTGAACAACCTGAAATCGTTTTTATAAACGCCTTAAACGCAGCTATCTACGTTAGAAAGGACAGATACTTGCAAGCTTTTGTTGTTGTGCATTGGTTCCGTATGTGTTCAGTTCAGAGAGTCCTTTTCAGTTCCTTGAGTGTCCTTGGAGACCGCATGGCTTCGAAGAAGGGTTTGTAGGCCTCATGATTGCAGGGTGAGCACCCCCCCCCCTTCCCCCATGGATCTGGGGGGGGGCGCGGGTGACGTGTTTTCAGTCCAAGAGAAGAGCGAAGAGTAAAAGAAGAGAGAGGGCGGAACTGTGGGGGAGCCCTTTAAAGGCTTGAAGAATGACGCCCCCCCCCAGCCTGGGTTTGACCAATGAGAGAGGCTGAAATTCCAAGCGGGAGGTTTGGATAGAAAGGGGGCCTTTTATGACCCTTTTCCTGAGAGCATGTGGGTACTCATTCATATCTACTAGGGATTCATGCAACTGTAATATGTTGCATGTGTATTGACATATAATATGTATCATCCTTTAGGCCATCAAAATACGAATTCAGAGATACCAAACATGACCATGTGGTTACACCGCATAACACATCCATCCATATCTATAGTAACACATGCATAAAAACATTACACCAAAAGACAAGATACCTAAACCACAATGAAATACACACTGACTTGGGGATTGGTGTGTTCATTCATAGGAAGGTTTGTTAAAGAATTAATGAACGAAGTCAGTTACTATTGCAGTCTGTTTAGGAGAGAGTTGGTTGGGGAAGTTGCGATTCACATTCTTTTGCGTCGTAAAGTTTTTATGGTCTGGCAGAGATGTCCTGGTCACTATAGCAACCGGGGCCTTGTGGGCCATGTGAGACTTGCCGGAGCCTACAGTTGGGGACTAAGAAAAAGGAGTGTGTGATTTTTTTTCTACTTCTAATGAACAATTGTGTGTTTGATTGGTCCAGACCCTACACGGAGATAAAAAGGGGGAACTGGTTTAGGAAATTATACAAACTGGACTCACACTTATATAAGCCACATGAGATAGACTTCATTGGATTTGGTAGCATACTTAGAGGAACAGTTCACCTCCCCAAAATACAATTAGGATTAATTTTAAAATAAAACGGAAAAGAAAATATTAGATTTGAAAGTCTCAGTAGAGGGGAAGATTATTCTATTTAAATTTCAGTCTGTTCCTGACGGGTTTAGAACGACATGATTGCAAAATGTTCAGTTTTTTTAATATTTGAAACTGCTAATCTTTTACTTAAGTTTAAAGAGATAGTTCACCCAAAAAATAAAATTTGATGTTTATCTGCTTACCTCCAGGGCATCCAAAATGTAGGTGACTTTGTTTCTTCAGTAGAACACAAACAACGATTTTTAACTCGAACCGTTGCAGTGTGTCGGACATATAATGGCAGTCAATGGGCACCAAATACATCGAGGTGTTAAGACACAAAACGATCAGTCTGTGCAAGAAACTGAACATTATTTATATAATTTTTTACCTCTGATCCACCGCAGCATTCAACTGTATTGACAGATTGCTTCTGCACGTGCATCTGCTATGGCAGTTGTGAACATGCTTAGGACAGTTGAACATTGTGGTGGATCAGAGGTAAATAATGGTATAAATACTGTTCAGTTTTTTGCACAGAACGATCGTTTTGTGTCTTAGCACCTCAATGTGTTGTCACAAGCAGCAGGGTTTAATTTGGTTTTGTCTGTGTATGGTTTTTTTTTACTCTCAAAGATTTGGTGCCCATTGACTGACAGAACACATACATTTTGTAATATTTTCTATATATATCTATATATATATTTAAAAAAAGAAAACCATGCAGGTTTGGAATGACATGAGGGTGAATAAATTAAGAAATACATTTTTGGGTAAGTTTAACAGTTCTCAGTCAAGGTAAAGTGATCACTAGAATCGGTTACCAAACACAACCAGATTTTGTGTTTCAGAGTCACTTGATGAGTAAAACAAAGCATATGAAGGTCTCATTCACACGGTTTCATTTGCATTCCTGTGATGTTGAAAGGTATTCAGACATACACTGAAATATTGCCCCAATTCAGCTGGTTGCAAATATAAATCTTGCCCTGTAGACCTCTTTCATCCATTTGCCTTAGGCTCTAGCTTTACAGAAGCACCATATGCTGTGAGAATGTGAATTTTTTCCCTCACTTTGGCACGGGATGTTGAATCTTGAAATTTTGTGAGAGCTGAGGGACTTCGATTGCTTTTAGTTATGTATCAAAACTATGTTGCATAAGCCACACACTGTAAAATGATGTTTTTATAGATCTAGAAAGCTACTTAAATCTACTTAAAGGTAAAATATGCAACTTTTGGCTCCCTAGCAGTTAGCAAATAAATCTGCATGCATCTTTTGGAAGAAAATTGTTTTGGTTGAGCTTCAGCTCTGCATGAATAAATTTGCTTTACAGCACCAATGCACACATTGACATCTAAAAAAAAAAAAAAGAGAGAAAAAAAAAGATGCCATCTGAGTAGGTAAGTATTATGCTGATGTTATTGAAAACATGGATTGAAGAAGTCAGCTTTGAACCTCTGTGGATGAAACAAACAGAATAGACATAAGAGAGAACCAGTTTAGATGGAAAGACAGTTAACCAAAGCAGAAGACGGTTTTTAATTTGGTGACTTACTGTGACAAATTTTATTCATTTCAGAGGAAAAAAAGTGTAGTGTAGCTTTGACAATTTTAAGCAAAGTCTGTTAGAAGGAGCGACGTCTTGGTTATGTTTCTGAAAGTTGTATGTTGTTAGAATGTCAGCATAGTAAGTAAACCAATAAAACAGAATTGTTGTTGTTTTCTATATTATTTACTTGATCTAAGAGTCATTTTCCCAGTGAACAGCCAAAGACAATACATTCTCTGAAATCAAAGCATTTATAACATACACTTTACAAACAGCATCTGGAAGCGGGAAGAATTTTGTTTATTGAAGTATGAACAGGCAAATCATCAGAGTGCGGCAGAGGCTTACCATCCCTGCCAGCTATTTACAAGCAGCTCAGAACTCACCCTGAAATGTCCAACAGGCAACTTTAACAAGTTTGATGCTGCATCCTCCCAGCTAACATTGAAGGTCTTCAGGCTATTGGGCGCTTTATAATTTAGACTACTGGCTCAGTTTTAGTCATGTATGAGCTACAAATTTGTTATTCTGACAGTTTCAATAAAATCACTGTCCCACCTACCTATTGACTGAACTCAAGGATTGCCTCAGATGTGGTTTAGGCTTTGTGCGGTGTGTAAGGTTCATGCTGATGCAAACTGTACAAAAATATATTGGATATTGAAGCACACATGTATTATATTAGACAAGTGGCAACTCCACACAGAAACAAAATTGGTTTGCATACAAATCAAAAACTGAAATGCATTACAATGAAGTGCATGAGTCTACCAATATACACAGTTATGGCATATGATTGTTTTTAAGGTTTCTTTAATGGCAGTGTAAGTAAATTCTATATTAAGCATGCATTGAGGAAGCATGCAAATGTTTTTAAGGTTCGTATAGTATGATATAGGAAAATAAGGAGCTTGTACTTGAGAAGGAAAGATGCCTCAATTCTTTTTAGAAAACATTTTTGCTAATATTTACTAATCAGTTCTATAACAAAATATATGAAACTAAATATATATCAGTGATTCATATAAAGTCACTCTGAGTATAAATAACTCATTTAAAATATTTAATCTATGTTGGGGGGAAAAAATCTATTTTTATCTATTATCTGTGATATTATATATTACATATTCAGTTGAAACTTTTTTTCTGCCCTCAATTAGAATATTATGTAAATATAACTATCAATCAATCAATCAATCAATACATGTCTACACAATAAAAATATTATGATTAATCTCAGCCTTTTAGCCTAATCAGCCTTTAGAAAGCAGAATAAAAATGCTAAAGTTGCTAAACGTATTTAGAATTATGATGATTTTTAATGCTATGTGTGTATTCATTCATTCATTCATTCATTCATTCATTCATTCACTTGTTCTACAAACCTACAAACCCCCTTGCACCCCCTTGCTCCCCCTGGACCTCTATATGAAAACCCTGTTCTTATACCAAAACTATAGCTACTAAAATCCTAGCTAACTTTGAAGCTCAGGAACCATGAACAAAGTGCATATATCCTATAGAATTCCGAATGCATGGTAGATGGTAAACCCTTATTCATTGCATCCATCTTTTTCTTTTATGTTGAAGCTAGGAGTTTGGCCTTGTGGGATTTCACTTAAAACACTTTGAATTGCTCCGAAGATCAAGGTGATGTAGTCTTCCATAGCCAGACTTTTTTATTAACGGCATAAAGTCTGGTCCAGTCTGCAGCTTATTCTGCCAAAGATCCACTTATTTTTATTTATTTATTTATTTATTTTAATCAGCTGACATTCAGAGGTGAAATGGTGAAATCTGTAATGGAGAAAAGCATCTAATGACTACTTGCTTCCTTGCTCCCCCAGCTTTATGTGCTTGTGTATGTAGACATTCTCAGCAGTTTTGTATGCGCTGCATGTCTATCGGATGAAAGGATGGGCGAGTTGGTTAACTGTCATATTTCCTCTTTAAGATGGCAGAAGTCGGACAGCAAAGGTGCATGCAGGGAAATTGAATCCTGTCTCACTTAATGCATCTGAAATTGTGCCTCTCTTGCATGTCTATATGGAGCTGTTTATTCATGCGTCTTCTTTCCACCATCATTCATAACATCACTGCATTCACACACTCCAGTGTCGCATCAAGCCGCAGATGAGACATTCCCCTGTCAAAGAGATGGACATGGACACGAAATCCATGGACACAAATATGATTTCTTTATTTTCTCGTTTATATCTGCACCTGTTGTTGACATGGTCACGGTGCGGTAGAGTGCGTTTAAAAAGGTGAGTAAATAGCAGAAATCATGTTAGGATGCACCAGCACCCAGGATGGTTAAATATATGGTTACACTTTATTTTAAGGTCTCCTTTTTACAGTGTATTTATACGTTTAAGCACTGAGTTATATAAATTAACTACATGTACTGACTATATGGTTAGAGTTAGGATTAAGTTTTGGTTTAAGGGTTACTTGCATGTAATTATGCACAAATAATTGTTATTATAATAGTAATTACATGTAACGTGTAGTTATAATGTGTTACCAAATATATTTGAAAATATCTACATTAAAAATATTTTCATTAATATTAATTTACTCACAACACACATTAACTAATAAAACAATTACATATTTCTCTTTTTTTTTATAAATACAGCAAGTAATGATTCACAGTGCAGTTTGAGTAAAGTAAGTACAACCTTAAACTGTTTGTGTGTTGTTAGTTTAATAAGATTGTATTTGTCTGTAATTGTGACTTAGTTAAAGACCTGAAGACATTTATGAGTAATCACTGAGGAAATCCAGATATTTTCTAAGGGTTCACAAAACTTATTCTTGCCACTTTCTATATTTCTAGCAGTGACAGTTTAAATATACTCTGTATTAGTTAGACATTTTGCATAGTAAAAACCAACATAGGCACATTGGAAATACGTGTTTTTATATACAGTACATTTCTACAAAACTGAAAAAAAAATGTACCTATAGGTACAAACCACTGCAGTTTCTAGTTTCTAGCTGAATACTGATATAAACACTACAGCAAGTAAAACTCTGACAACTTCTATTCATTTTTACACAAAGTATGATTTACACACAAGAGTTTTGATAAAAAAAGCTTATTTTTCACACAATTACTTGCAGAATATTATGCTATGGCTTCAAAACAATTTTAACATCCTGCACAATTTGAAAACAGATACTTTTGAACATTTTCGTCACATACAGCTTCATATGCATGTTTTTTTTTATTATTATTCAGTAGGTTTGCTCAATAGCTCATGTAAAAGAGTGATAAAGAGCTCCGGTACAAACCCTGTGAAACTACAGCTGGACAAAACAGCTCAAATCTGCATTAGGAAGTTAAAATAGTGTGGCAGCATCAACAAATGAGTTTGTATAGCTCTTTTGAATTTGTTAACGCTATCGGTTAGGTTTCGGGTTGGGTTTGGTGTAGGGCAGGGCTGCCAAACCCTGTTCCTGGAGATCTACCTTCCTGTGGAGTTCAGCTCCAACCCTGATCAAGCACAGCTAAACCAACTAAATATGATCTGAAGGAGCACTTAACAATTACAGATAGGTGTGTTTGATCAGGGCTGGAACTGAACTCTGCAGGAAGGTAGATCTCCAGGAACAGGGTTTGGCAGCCCTGGTGTAGGAGATATTTGCAACACGATAGAGCATTAACCTTTAGTAACATGCCCTAGATACATACACACACACACACACACACACGCACACACACACACGCACACACACACACGCACACACACACACGCACACACACACACACGCACACACGCACACACACACACACACACACCATGAACACACACCCGGAGCAGTGGGCAGCCATATTGCTATCGCTGTGGTGCCCGGGGAGCAATTAGGGGTTCGGTGCCTTGCTCAAGGGACTCACCTCAGTCGTGGTATTGAGGGTGGAGAGAGTGCTGTACATTCACTCCTCCCACCTACAATCCCTGCCGGACCTGAGACTCAAACCTGCAACCTTTGGGTTACAAGTCCGACTCTCTAACCATTTGGCCACGGCTGCCCCAATATCTACCTGAAGCAGCGTAATAAAAATGCAGCAATGCGTCTGTACCAACGTAATAAAACTGTGCCACGGTCACATATTGAATGTGTTTTAGTGCCACTCTGGACATTTTACTTTGAAACTTCTGCAAAACGTGCAACAAGGTATGCAATCATGGTGTTGCAGAAATTTACTGTATATAGAGGCATGTATTTCCAATGAGTCTAAGTTGCTAAAAACCTTCACCTTTACTAAAACAATACATTTCTTTCTAATTCTCTTCAGTAACAAGAAGTAGGTCTAAACTGTTTGCTCTGAGCTAAAAGTATGTTGTTTGTTATTCTGAAGAGAAAAAAAAATAGTTTAGGTGAAAAAACACCTCTGTAAACCTAACACCTCATTCTGTAGATTGTGTTTTGTTCTTTTGACACTGGTTCTTGTTGTACCATTGTACGCTTTGTATCCATTTTTCTACCTGCTGAAGCAATTAGCGCAACATGCTGCACTGTTTCTAGAGACTCCAAAAAAAGAATGTCATATGTAAATTACGTTTATACATATTACAATGAAATTTACCAGCATGAAGACAATGAAATACTGTTCATTTTAACTGTTGTGACAGCAGGAAGTACTTTGATTACTTTTCCAAACACATCTGAGGCTTACATGAGAAAGAATCGTGGGCTAGTATGTGCTCATTGGCCAAATCTCTTCAAAACTGCTCAAATGATGATAATTATATTATAATTACCACTTTATCATAGTTATGGTTCAGTGGGTCATGTACATGATGCTTGTCACTTACTAATCTCATTCTTACCTCCTCTCCTCATTATATCCGGTCTCGTTTCTCACTATTCCTCTTGCTAAAAGCCAAACTAAATTGCTATCCAAGCCAAAATTTGAAGCTTCAAAGGTATTCACAAGCACCGCAATGATTTATTTATTTATTATTCTGCAAGATACATCAAACAGACGTGGCTGGCCATGCGGGTGCAGGCATTAATATATCCTCCAATCATAGTCCAGCTGTATATTCCCATCCCAGAATGGCTGTCAGTTACTGCCTGTCATTGTCAGATATGGGCAGGGGTAAAAAGATGTGTGAAAATTCCCAGAGTTCCCCAGTGCATTGTCCTGCCTGTTTAACTGTCCTTGTGCAAAGTCACTCAACATCCGCCACTGACGTAATCTCTGAAGAGCAGTGTATCTTGAAAACTTTACTTCATATTTGAACCGCTCTCTGACTTTTTCATTCCCTCAACCTAAATTGCAGACAGGGGACAGCCCAAAACAGTTAAATTAAATTTTGGTCTCAAAACTGCAGTTGGTTTTAAAATGTTTTGTATTTAGCCTTGAACAGGGCTCCCTCTGGGGGGCCTGTCAGTGGTGGATGTTTGGTGGATGTTGCAGTAGGAACATTTGCAGTAGGAACATTTACTTCTCAGTCATTTGATGTTTACTATCTCTGGAGAGAAGTCACTGCAGCTGTAGGGAGTGTGGAAGGCAGTAATGACTCCTGGCTGAAGACATTGTACAGTAAGTGGCACATTTTCTTTCTTGGGTACTGCATTGTGATGAGGCTTTCAGAGTGTTATAAGATGATTCAAACATCCAGATTTAATACACTGGAGAGGTGCTCTTATAATTCAGTTGACCTCTTTTGGGCCTTGTTACTCATAGCCAGTCTTCCTAGGATTGTTTATACTCTTGAATCTTGCAGGCAGTTTTGGATCCATCGATTTGAGAAACCATACTCTTCGAAAACTAGATACCTTACAATGTACAGTACTTCCTGTAACTGGTAAAAGTTCTTGCACCTCAGGTAGAGCATTGCTCTTGCAAAACAAAGCTCATGGGTTCAAACCCCATAAACTGATCAAACGTACAGTACACCTAGACTGCAGTAGCTCAAAACTGAATATTCTGCTAGATCTCTCAAAAGCTTCCAATTCTGTGAAGACAAAGAAGTGTGCGTTTTGTAAGAAGTATGCAACTTGCCATATTTCTTAATGGCCACTCAGGCTGAGGAAAATAACACCCCAGTATGCTGACCGCACGTGAAGTCAGTCCCAAGATCTTCACTAGGGACTATGAGTGTCTATTATCTTGAGTTAAACTTAGCAACAACCAAACTGCTATTTATCCTGGCCAAGACCTCGTCATTTCAATGGACAACTTAACTGGACAATCTCACCTACACAGAAAGCCAAGAGCCTAGGTTTTACATTGGATAATGTCTTGGCTCAACACATATTGAAGACTTGCAGATTCTTACTGCAAACACTCTGTCAAGTCAGACCTTTTCTTACCAGGGAAGCTACTCAGGTTCTAGTTCAACCCCTGGTGTGCTCTCATCTCGATTTACAACAAATCAGTGTTGGCTGATTTCCCAGCGTATGCAATAAAACCACTGCAGCCCAGCTGATATTACACCTTTCCAAGTACTCCCACATCACACATCTGCTATGCTTCCTCCATTGGTTTCCTATCCCAGCCAGAGTCAAAGTCAAAACACTTGTCCTAGCATGCAGAGCCAAGATTTCATGGTGGAATCAATGTAGGCACAATATGGGTATGAGGTATAGGCCCTACATGGGCTTTTCCATGAGATCCATGTCAGCCTTATCTAAAGAAGTCTCGGAATGGGTCCTAAATAGGGTTTGTCCATGGGTTTTATGTTGGCTTTTCCATATGTTAGCCACATTAGCCAGTATGGACTAGCTTAGATAGGGCTGAAATGGAATCTGTGGACAAACCCATACCAATATACACCATATTGCCAGTAAGTATTGGGATACCCCTGTCTAATGAAAATGCTTGACTACTTTAGTAATTTCCATGAGTACAAATCTTCTAGGGAATTGTGTGCTTCTAATTTTATAGAAACAGTTTGGACAGGACCCTTTGTATTCTAACATGACAATCCTTTTGTGTATAAGGCAAGATTCATAGAGAAATGATTGATTCAGTCAGTGTGGAAGAACTTGACTGTTCTGCATAAAGTCAAGTCCTAATCCCAGCTGAACACCTCTGGTGTGACTTTAAATGCAACCTTGAGACAAAAACTTCATCACCAAACACCAATGACTTGTACATACACTATATGGACAAAAGTATCTGAACACCCCCTTCTTTAGAACAGAAAAGGCACCTCCAAAACTGTGGCAACAAAGATGAAAGCATAATTAATGTATTTAAAAAATGTATTTCCATCTCTGTTGCACCAGTTTTGTGATTGTCTAAAATGACTGTATAAGTATGTACAAGTCATTGGTGTTTGGCGATGAGTTTTTGGCTCAAAGTCTGCATTTAAAGTCACACCAGAAGTGTTCAGCTTGGAGTACGACTTGGCTTTCTGCAGACCAGTCAAGTTTTTCCACACTGACTGAATCAATCAGTGAACCTACTTGAACCTTGATTTATAAACCGAGGCATTGTCATGTTAGAATAGAAAATGTCTAGCATACCCCAAGAAACACGACTCACCCCGATACCCAAATAGTGGCATCAGCTTACCCTACATGTGCGAGTCCCAATCTTCAGACAACGTTCAAAATTCATGTCTTTCAACAATACTACTGGTACAGCAAGCTCTTCTTTTCAGTAGGTCATTTTGGAAACTGAAGCATATGTTAGGCTCATGTTCCATTATGAAACTGATTTGAAAGTGACTGACTTTCCGGCAAAAACTGTCTAGAGAAGTTGCCAAGTCAGTCTGCAGATTTGAATTGACAGACTTCATAGAAACCTGCATGTATGATGGTCACAGACTCCAATTTTTTTTTTTTTTTTTAGCTTCAGACATTTTCATCAAACATATTTGATATTTTAAGCCAGTTTTAGAACTCTTATTTTTTATTTGTCATGCGTCTCCTAGCAACGAGGCACACGTTTCTGCATGTTGTGATCGGAAGGTGTGATCCTTACTTGTTTAGTGTATGATCGCCAGTTTTTTTTTTTTCTCTATGACTATTAAAAGTTGGTAGGTGTATGATGCCAAGTATTTTAAGATCTGTTCAGTTTTTTAAAGTTGTGTAGTGTATTCCAGCCTTTACAAGGCAGCTTAATGTTGCTGTATGGTTTAGACTGCCTGTTTGGTAGACTTCAAATCAGGAGTCCACCTTTGACATGGCATCTAAATAAGCAGCTCACTTTGTTTTGGAACCAAGGGCGGATCTACCAGGCAACTGCCACCCTAAGAAAAAGATGTGCCACCCCAGAATTATCACAGAATGGTTGCACACGCACACAGTTCTTTTAGAGTTGAAAACAAAAAGCACGGCCCAGTTCAGTAACAAATTGTTTACATTTGTTTGTGAATCAAATAATTACTGCGTCTCGGCTAACTCAGAAGTCCTTTGAGAAATGTCCGTTTGGACATGTCTAAGATTCATCGCGTAATTGTTTGCTGATCCGATCCTTCGACTGCTTGCTCCACTTTCATCATGGATATTGCCATATCCGACGAAACAATAACATGAAATCAACAAGCAGATACCGAACGGAAACTAATAAGTAAGAATGTAGTCGTATTTCTTTATTGTTAACAAAATATAACTTGTTTTAGTTGGTCCATTTTCCCAAACCATTAATTCAGCTCTCAAAACAAAGACACATTTCTTAAAAAGTTTAACAATGAGAAAGTTCAACATTAGTTAGCAAAACTGATGACACACCAATCAGAATATCTGCATCCTAACAACGGAGAGAGCTTGAACGAATCATCTACATGGGTTGTATACTTACACATACAGTATAAATACATACAGTACCAATACATTAGATGATGGAAATGTCACTATTCTATATGTACAGTAAACTGTAGCACATGCTGTACACCTTCAAACGTGTGACTGTCAAATTTTATTTGTAACCATTTTTTTGTGTGTGTACTGCATTTTTGCAGAACTCAGAAATGAGTGCCTAGAGATATAGCTAGTCTTGTGTTAGGATACCAATAAACTGATATAGCACTGTATTAGTGTTGTCAAAAATATAGATACTTCGATAAATATTGATACTGAAATATCTGAACGGTACCAATACTACTTTCCCAAAGCATCGATACTAGCCGAGCTTTCACTTTTACTTCTCTCCAAAGGCGCGACAAACACCACACGTGACCGCAGTGCCTGTCTCCTCTAATTCGCTCTGGTTAAATAGCATAAGTGAAGGGAATAGAAATGCGAGTGCGGCGACCCTGCCGCCGGCTTTGGCTGATAAAGAACACAGCAGCAGTGCTATCTGGAAATATTTTGGATATGAAGCAAATGAACACGGAAAACCGAAGTACACAAGCAAGCCAATATGTAAACGTAAAGAGTTAATACAGAGCAGTGCTAACAAAAGACACTGACACTACTAAGTTCGCAAAGCACCTGAAAGACAGACACCTGGTTCTATATAAAGAATTTCGAGAGGTTGGTAACTGTTTTCATTTTAACATTACTGAATTATAAACAAGATTGCCTATTATTGTTGCTGACATGAGTGTTGTCTCGTTTTTTCACCGTAATTCATTAATATAATCTGACTGAGGAATCTTAGACAAGTAAATACATCAACTGTGGTCAAATGTAAATTAACTTGTGCTTATTTAACTTTATAAAAAAAAAAAATAGTTAAATAATGCAATTTGTCTTAATGTCGATCTAGTGAGCAACTGAGCATTGTTTTCGCGTGTGATGCACGCACGTTTGCACGGATCGGTGATTATATGTGAATCTGCCATTAAAATCTGTTCGTCAAATAATGCTAATGTATTAACCAGCATTTGAACGATGAGCAATGCATTTGTTACAGTATATTTTCATTTTTGATAACGGTAGGTAATGAAATTACAACTGATCATGTTAGCTCTGGTCCAATAAAAACTATTTTAATTAGTTTGTGTATTAGTAAATGTTAGTTTAAGTTAACTTTTAACTAAGATTAATACATTTTTGGAAGCATTTTTCATTGTTTATTCATGTTAACAAATATATATTACCATTAACTTAAGTTCTAAGATTAGTTATGTTCAGTTCATTTTAAAAGTGTGGTCTAAAAAGAAAAAAAAAAGTTTGTTAAACAACAAAAACAACACACTCACAACCTATACTACCAGCTGTATTTGTATTTGAACAGCAAATAAAGTATGAAACAAACTCAGCTAAGAAGCTGAACAGGGCTGTAGCAGTGAACATATGCACATTCCTCATTGTCATGATATATTTATCTTTAAATTAAAAAATAAATTTACCCCTTTAATATTGTGGCAGTTTTTTTCTCTGTGGTATCGAAAATGGTATCGAATATCGATATTTTTCAAGGTATCGTATCGAAGTTAGAAATTCCAGTATCGTGACAACACTACACTGTATATGTCACCGATAGCGCCTCTGTGGCCCTCTCCGGACGGACACAGCGGGAACCATTGCCGGAGTTTTAGTTCCACCCGGACCTTTTTCACCCACGTACCCCGGTTAGTTTCCGCTTCAGCTGTTTCTCGGGCTGTATCCGAAATCGCCCCCTATACCCTCAAATAGTGCACTATTTGAGGGGACAGCCATTTTAAGTGGTGTTCGAAACCATAGTGGACGTTCCCGAGTGCACTCATTCAATCCCACAATGCACCGCAAAAACGAGTGTACAACCGATGTACGCTCAACAGCTAGAGATAACCCATAATGCACTGTGAGAGTCGCGCACCGACTGAATTCCCGCGTCTCGCCAGACGATGGCGCCCGCAGCTGAATCATCCATCCGTTCATTTTACAACATGCTTGTCCACTGCGTAATACAGCGTACAACACAAATTGTACAAATTCGTTGTAAATTGATTATTAAATTGTTTAACTAGGGTTTATACGTAAATTCCTTGACATAGTTCAAGATAAATCCTTTAATCTTACTACTCGAACTGTCTGTTTTAAATGATTGTTAAACAGTAAGCAATACTATGCAAAAGCAGCAGTCCTTCCGGTGCACTCAGTGTCCGAATTCACTCACTCGTTTTCATTCACTCCTTCAAGTGAACTGTACGAGTGGACTAATGTAGGGAATAGTGAATAGGGTATAGGGGGCGATTTCGGATACAGCCTCGTTGTTTCATCAGTGTGCCGCCTATTTAAGACTCGGACTTCCTCTCAGGCTTCGCGAAGTCTTATCGTTCCTCATGGTCATAATTCTAAGCGTTTTTCCCTGTGTTGGATTTCCCGTGTATGACCCTGGACTGTGTACCCCGTTTCTGATTCTTGCTGCCTGCCATTGTGACCATTGCCTGAGTATTGAACTGTCTACTGGATTGTCTACGTTATTCCTGTTTGCTGGTGATTACTCCTGCTTGTTGACATCTCTCAGTAAAGCTTGGCAAATGGATCCGAACGTCTCTGACTCCCTGTTACAGTATACTGTAATGAAATTTGGCCAAATGTCCAATTTGGCCATAAAAAATGGCCAAATTTACCTTTTTTATTTTATTTTTTACTGTACGGTATTGTGGTGCATACAGTTTATATATAATTATTTGGTATTTGAACTTTTCTAGTGCTTTTCATCTACTGCAATATTACTTACAATAGTAAAATAAAATAAAAAATCCTAAAAGTTCATTGCTGAATTATACATCTGTATCTCTAATTTAATTTATGTTGCATACTTTTTAATAGACATTGAGCTGCAAAGAAATGCACAACAATGTTGTTACCGTGTAGTTACTGTAATAACAGAAAATCAAATATTGTTTTTAAAACTGATCCAGTTTCAGTGCTTTGATATTGTTGTATTTCATTTAGTGGTGGGCCGTTATCGGCGTTAATGTGCTGCGTTAACGTGAGACTCTTATCGGCGATAAAAAAAATATCGCCGTTAATCTGTTCTCAAAGTTGGGTTGGGAGCTGGGTCTAAACTACGCAAGATATGATGACTTTCACCTTGATATTTTAGCGCGGATGACATATACCTAGTCGAATTGCACTGTAGGGGGCGAGAACGAGTCTTCAACTTCTGTGAAATTACCACATCAAATGAGACGTGCAAACATGGATGCCGCTATGAAGCCGCTTCAGGGCAGGTGCGTTGCTAGACCCTTTTTACTAGGGCACGTGAGTTATAATTTACTTTGATAATCCCAAAATAAAGACATTAAACTATATGCAACAACTGAATTGACGCTTCTAAAAGCAACGCAGTTTAATGGAAGACTATGCACGCAGAAATCCATGCCCGTGCTCGTCTGTGTATTTAACGGCAACGCGCACGTCGTGCAGCCTTTTGCGCACAAGTACTTGGTTACACAATTTTTTTATAGGTAATTATGTTGTAAATGCAATTGTCAAGCAGTTTGTGATGCATTTTGGAAACAGGAGATGAGCGCCTGATCTAATGCGCCACCTGGCCCGTTCTCGAAGACTTACTTTTAGTCATTATTTGGGTAGCACACATATTCTGAATGCCTTCAGCAGAATTCAAATTAGCCATTTTAATCTAGATTAATCTAGATTAATTCCAAGATTTAATCTAGATTAATCTAGATTTAAAAAAAAAAAAATCTATGCCCACCTCCTAATTTCATTCTAATGTTAGGAAATTCACAAGTTTTTGTTGCTCTTAAACTTGCACTAAAATGTAACATATACCATCTAAGTAGCCTATGTAATTTTAATAGAATAATGTCTTAGTGATACAAGCTCAGAAACATTTATAACCTGTTGAAGTTTGCTATATTTTGTATTGACTTGGTGCCATGATTGATATTGAAATGTTATTTATTTTTCATTTTAAACAGTATAGATGATTACCTAATGAATACTTAATGTAAACACAACTGTGTATGTCAGACCATAAAACCCCAAAAACTATGCATGTGGGCTTGCTTTGGTGTTGCCATCCTTCAAAGACCCCAAGCCACGTCTTTTCCACCCCAAAAAAATATTTTATAGATCCACCCCTGTTTGGAACAGCTAAAAAGAAGGCAGAATTCTTGTTTATTTTCTGCTTACACTCTATTTTACTAGTTAAGCCCCAATTAAATTGAAAGCCTCATTCATAAACCCCTAAATGTAGACTACTTGTGGCCATTAAAATGACCTCCATGTGAAATGTAAATATTGTGCTTAAGTAGACTGTCCACTGCACACACTGCTTATTAATGCCAGGTGCTTTTTTTCTGTTTACTACTTGCTTGTATTTATAATAAAATATGCTTATGGGTCAGCACAGCCTGTTCACAAGTATTCCCCAAAAGTACCGTATGATCCCAGTCAAGTTACAGCACACAATGTAAATGAGGAATAAAATTTGCACAGCAAGCTGTTTTTTCATTTTGCTGTGAAGTGTTTTTTATGATGTCCAGCCCCAGTGCTGACAGTTGATGGTGGTCTCATTTACTTACTGTGTGTTTATGTGTCAACAGTTTGAGCATGGGACAGTTGTCGTTATGAGGACAGGTAAATTGGACAGGTGCTTTGGGGGTTATTTTACTTTTGAGATTTCAGCTGCGGCTGAGTTGGTTTATTCAGATGCACAGCCCTTGTGACTGGTGTCACTGTGAAGACATACACGGAGCGCTGAAGCTTTTAATGGTTTCCTCCTCTGTGCGCCTGTGTCTAGAAATATACAGGTCAGCAAAGAGATGAGGGGAAAGGAATAGGAGTATGGATGTAAAAGAAAAGGAAGACAGCCCCGATGGATATGAAATGGTTTCTTTTTCTTACAGTATAGTTACAGTATGCTAGCCCGTTTCCACCGCTGAATAAAAAATAAAAAAGCTAATTGTGGTTTTTATCTCACAATTCTGACTTTTTTTTCCTCAGAATTCCGTAACATAAACTCTCAGTTGCAAGTTATGAAGTAACAATAGCGGAATACAAATGTGCAATTGTGAGAAAAATAGTCAGAATTGCATTATAAAAACTTTTGATTGTTTTTTTTCCTGGCAATTCTAACTTCTTCTTGGCAATTGCAAGTTTATATCTTGCAATCCTGACTTTTTCTCAGAATTGTGAGATATAAACTCACAATTGCGAGTTATAGAGTCCAGTTCTCAGGGAAAAAATACTTAATTTCTCAGAGTTTATATATTGTAATTCTGATTTCATTCATCAGAATTGTGAGTTTATGCAAACCGGGACAAAAAAAGTCAGAATATTGAGATAAAATGTTTCAGTTACCTTTTTTTATTCAGTGGTGAAAATGGGCTTCCATATATATCTTTGGTATACTTTGTAGCAACAAAAAAGAAATATATAAAATAAAATACATTTATGAAAATGCTGATAATATGTCAGTTAATATTTTGACGTAGCTTTTCTTTCTGTAATAATTACAGTAAGCAATTGGCCATGAACCAAATTCGGTTATACTTTATTTTAAAGGGGTCATCCGATGCCCATTTTCCACAAGTTAATATGATGCTTTAGGGTAGAAATGAAAAGTTTGTAATATACTTTGGTTAAAAATTCTCTATGGTAGTGTAAAAAAACACTAATTTTACCTGGGAAAAAATGCCTCTGTTCTCAGCAAGCGATCTCAGTACCTGGCCCTTTAAATGAAATGAACCTCTGCTCACCCCACCCTTCAGTTCTGTGGGGCGTGTCATTACATAGCACACGGGGTATTGCCTAGAGACAACAGTTGTGGGTATAGTTGTATAGTTTGGGGGGAAATGGCTTTGAAGACACTGTACAACCCTATCCATTGAAAATGTAATTTAAAAACCGGAGTTGGAACCAAAACAAGATGACACCCGCAAAGAAGTTCGGCAATTACGGCTTATACTGGACATGTCTGAATAGTTAGTAAACGCGATTGTGTTTACTGTGGAGACTAACGCGATGTGTTTACTGTGTTTACTGTAGGGTGACCAGATGAGATTGGTTGAAAATCAGGACGGGGGGGGGGGGGGGGGGGGTAATAATGAATAATGAATAATAAAGATAATGAATTTCAAACGAAAGTGACTGAACCAATCATGTTTTTATTAATATAAGTAGCCTACATATACATATAAAACAAGATGCTGCAGCCAATGAGCAGCCGGCGGGGGCTGGTTGCCAGGCTGCAGGATGACTCAACCTCGCTCCACAGACAGTTTTTTATGTTTTATCAGACAATAACTATTTAAGATTTTGCTTCAGTATAATTTTCGGGACAATTAGAGCGGGATTCGGGACAGCAGCTTAGATTTCGGGACTGTCCCGAATTTTTCGGGACGTCTGGTCACCCTAGTTTACTGTGGTAAAGAGAGGAAGGCGATGTGTTTACTGTGTTTACTGTGGAGACTAACGCGATGTGTTTACTGTGGTAAAGAGACGAACGCGGTGTGTTTACTGTGGTAAAGAGACGAACGCGGTGTGTTTACTGTGGTAAAATGACGAACGCGGTGTGATTACCGTGGTAAAGAGAAGAATGCGGCGTGTTTACTGTGGTAAAGACAGGAACACGATGTATTAACTGAGGTATAGCTGATTGAACAAGAGCGATCAAAAGTGATCGGATAACATAACTTACCCCGTCCTTATATTGAAATACATAAATGTGAGTGTTATAGTCTTTACTCGTGTGCAGTTGCGGGCTGTAAACTCGTTTGCAGGTATTGCGTTAAGGTTACATCTTAATCATTAACAGACACCGTTTTAAACCATCTAGCGTTACAAAGCTAAGCTTTATTTATAAAGCAGTATGGTGAGAAATGATTCACGTAAACATGAACCCATTTAGATAGATCAGCGGTCACATTCCCTCAGTGCTGTCAGTTTACTTCTCACTCATTGCGGGTCTATGCTAAAACAGTGCTGTCTATCAACTATCGCAGGAGCGGCCTCTCTCGTCATTACACTACAACGACAGGCATCTGAGAATGGCTCGATATGAGAAGAGGCAAATTATTTTACTAAATTAAAAGAAAACTACTGGGTCATTCTAGGGTGGTTGTGTACACACACTCCCAACACACATTTCAGTTCAAACAGCTTGTAAAAGTGCATGTGGCACCGGATGACCCCTTTAAGGTCTCCTTGTTACAGTATAATTATACATTTAAGTACTGAGTAATATTAATTAACTATATGTCCTACTTACAATATGGTTATGATTAGGATTAGGGGATCTCTTAGGGCTACTTGCAAGTGATTATGCATAACTAATTGTTATTATAATAGTAAGTACATGCAACATGTAACACCTTAAAATAAAGTGTAACAATTAATCAGATGTTCTATTTATAATTATTTATTTAACCTTTTTTTCATAATTGACTCTTTAAAAAAATATTAAAGAATATAAAATGCAATATTCATTTAATCATTAATATTCAATCAATCATTTATATTTGAAAACAACATATTATTGTGAATAGTATTTTATGCATATTGTAGGATGCATCAATTATTTTCTGTGATTTCTGTGATTGGGACAACTTGCAAGGAATGCTTTTCATAGACATTGATGTTTAAAAAGTACAAACTTCACGGTCTCATGAGTATTTCACGTTTTCTGGCATGTTGTTCTTGTGTGGTGGCAACGGAGATTCCAACTTGTCAAATGAAGACAAAAGCCCTTTAAAATAATTCTAGGAAAAATAAACCTTTCATTTTCATCCCACTTTGCCCTCAGAGAAAGTGCAAAACAAAAAACTCCTCGGAAAGTTGCATTCGGACAAAGCCCCTATAAATAAGTCCATTAAATATTCTCTGGCAGCATATCTGCTGTGTTATACACATGTCTTTAGTGGTTTCAGTGTGTGCTCAGATGCATCGAGGGCAAGTGAACAAAGCAGTATGTAAATGCTCTTTGACATGACAGTGGTCTGTTTTTCTCTCTACAGAGCCAGCAGAGCAGCATAACCCCTTGAGTCAACACACAGACACATCAGATGCCAAGACCTCTATCTCCCATTATAAATAACAACGAGCCCTATGAAACCACACTCCCTTTTCCCATCCCTTGGTCATTTTTGTCCTTCACAACTTTGCTCGCAATTAGGATGGGAAACAAATTCCACGGTACAAACGGCTGGATGCACATGAGTGGCTAAGTTATAGTTAATTTTCAGCCCTGGTCTAAATTTGAAAGTCAGAGTAATTGGAAAAGCCATTAAAGTTTATGAGAGCTGTACGAAATGTTGTTGGTGTCATTATTGATTAGGTGTGCGTGGAAAGTCGTGGCTTTGAGCTTTCAGAGGTGAATGAATGACAGGAAGCTGTCAGCGGGTTGATCCTCTCACTGTTGCCGCACTATCTTTCCTCTCCAGACTTCAGATCCTATCAGCAGCGCTCTCGGCGAATACCTTGCCATCACATCACAGTAATTCACACAGACCCCCCTTTCCCAATCTCCCTCTCGTTCTTTCCCTTCCCCTTCCTCCGTCCCAAAGGAGTGCCTCTCAGATGCTGAAGGAAAAACAATTTCAGCCCTCTACAGTCAATTGGCCCCTCCGCAGCAGTGCGGCATCATTCTGGATGGGCAAGCTTCACGGCGCTATGATTCTGCTGAGCTGCATCGATTAATGACTCAGTGCTGGCGATAAACTCTGGGCTGAGATCAGAGCCAGCGCTGCATTGGTTCAACACTGTCGAGCTCAGCTGTTCTTACTGTATACGTTAAAAACACAGTTGTTGCAATGCTACGATGAACATTGTTCTCTGGGGAGAGATCTGAGAGCTTCACGTCCTGTTTGTTGAATGATATCAGTTGTGTTCACTGCGTCCCTTCTGCTCGTGGGACTCGAAATAAGTGCATCAGCCTATTTCGTTGGAGGATTGGCTTGACACTGATTCTGTGTTCATTTTTTTTCTTTACATTCATGCAACATGACACTTATGCGCAGTTCCTCCCTAAAGCATTGCAGCACTATTCTGGGAATGCAATCTCCTGCATTATGTAACAGTAGAGATGAGTCTGGGAGCAAGCACACGGCATTAATAATGAGGATGTACAGCAGGTTACATTTAATGCAGTGTGTTTTGTTAAGAAAAACACCCTCCAGTCACCACAGAACAATGTCTAGAGTTCCATCAGAAATGTCCTAATTTTTACAGCATCACATTGTGGGATGATATATATATATTGTTCATACTATGATAGCATCAAAATCAAAGAGCAAAGCATTCAAACATTTAGATCTCAACAGTCTCAAAATGTTGTTATATCTATGCAACAATATGCAATGATATTGCAACATTTTCCAATTTCATTGGAGAACAATTTTCATTGCAAATATGTTGATGTAATTTATATTAGGGGTGAAACTGTGGAATAAAATGTAAAAGGGAATTATGGTGCATATCTAACTCAAATAAATACTTTATATATGAAATGATGTAAAAAAAATTCAGTTTAGTATTAAGGTCTTAAAGGGGTCATCCAATGCCCATTTTGCCCAAGTTGATATGATTCTTTACGGTCTTAATGAGAAGTCTATAACATACTTTGGTTAAAATTTCTCAGTGGTACTGTAAAAAACACTGTTTTTACCATGTCAAAATCAGGCCTTTTTAGAGCGAGCTATTCTGTTGCATGTTCCTTTAAATGCTAATGAGCTCTGCTTGACCCGCCCATCTCTGCCTTGTGGTGATGAGCCACAATATTTACTTTAGCTGCGTTTAGTGGCGAAACTTGCTAACAAGCACATTATTAAGAAAGGCCATTGGCAAAGATGCATGAAAAAAACCTTATACTCACTTTTGCTGTGGGTGAAGCTCACAAATGATTTGCATGAACATATGTAGATCGGTATCTGCGCTTACCTTTCAAAAACGAAAGCAACGTTAATCGTCTGCATCTTCAGCGGCTTAGATGTCGGGAGTAAATGACGACTGCTATGTTCATTATTACATCCAACAATAGAACACCTCAATCGGAGACATTTTTGTCTTCTCCTGCACCTGAGTCGCCACAATGGCGATCGTAGTCTTAGCTTCTTGTAACACCGACAAGAAGCTGAGAATAACCTGATTTTAAAAAGGGATTATTTTAAAGATTAAAAAAATACCACTGAGTGGATTTTTATCATAACATGTAAAAGTGAGTTTTGCATCTGAAGACCCCTTTAAGAAATCTTTTATTTAGGTTAAATTTTGTAGGGGTTTTTTTTGTAGACGTGAGATTACACCATCTTTAGGTAATATCTGAACATTATCTAAAATTATTATAGAATTGTGTATGAAGACTGAAATAACTTAATTCTGTTCATTTATTATTATTATTATTATTATTATTATTATTATTATTATTATTATTAGGCCTATTGTTTTTTTTTTTGTATTGTTGTGTAAAATACTAATATTATAATGGTAGTTTCCATATTATTATATAATATTATTATTATTCGGTATATTATGCTACTGTTTATTTTCAGTATTATTTATTTTTATTTTACAATTAATGATAAAAGTATAATAAAAATGAGCTAAAATTCTAGTACTAAAACTTTGACACACTGGGTAAAACAAAGCACTAACGTCCAAAAGTGTTGCAGTGATTTGCACCAGTTATGATGTTTGCTTATGTTCTTTTTTTTTTTAAACAATTTACGAAAGTGTCTCTTTCATGGCATGTCATCATATTTGCCTGAAACTGACATCTTTTCAGTTTGTACAGCTGCAGTGGTAAACTTGCTTCAAGACCTTCTAGCTTCTAGTTATGGCGGTAGTCAAATGAATGATGCAATTGAACCACAGCTCGAACCCAAATCATACAATCTCAAAACAGACCTGTGGGGCCAAATGGAGGAAGTTGAATCAGACTCTAGTTCAGACCAACCAAGTGAACCAAGTGCTTTAATGTGAAGTCTATATAACTTCATCAGAGTTATTTTGCTTTAAAGCATTCTTTCTTTTGTTTGGAAGAGTTATTTATTTTCTCCTACATACACTGGTCGAATACAGTTTCATCTATTTAGTTAAAGAGTCTTTGAACTCTTTGACAGACGCGATTAAAAAGCATAATTAACCTACTGTGACCACTGATTTTTCAAAGTCGAAGTAAAGTGACATTGTCGGATTAAGAGCTTAGATGAAGTCAATGCACCTTGTGAACTCTTAACTCTGTGTTTTTGTACTCTGAGTATGAAACTGTTCTTCTTTGAAACCAAACTGATATTAGCCAGGGGCTAAAGTCGAGTGTGTGTGTGTGTGTGTGTGTGTGTGTGTGTGTGCGCTTGCACTTGTCCTCATGTAATTCAATAACGCCACAAAGTCTCAGTGCTGTGCTTTGCTTGTTGGTAATAAAACGGCTCAACCCGAGGACATGTCTTTCAGAGACCAAATGGAACCTTCTAATGAAGCTTTAATAGGAGTCAGTTTTAATAAATCACCTCGCAGTTCCTTTCTCTTTTTTGGGACACGCAGTCTAGCTGCTTATGTATGATTCAAGACATTTCCCTCTTAAATGTTCACTTTAGAATGCTGATTTTGACCTTAGGTCATATTAGCCTAGGTCACATTAGTCTCGGTCTCAGATGGCACGGCGACAAAACGCCCACAGACTCTCTGATGCAAATTGCACACAAAAATGTAAATTTGTCAAAGATCCAGTCTGATTGGCAGACTTCAGTATGATTTTCGTGAGTCACAGAGTGCCTCTGTTGAAGAAAGTCATTTGATTTGCCAAAGCTTCCAAAGTATTTGACATGAAATGTTCAAAATATATTTATGGATTTGAGTAGCCACCAAGGAGTAAACAAACAGGATATCCTGAGTACAAATCTAAATTATATTTTGTTTTTAGAGTTGCTTTTGGTACAAAAGGACATTCGGGAGTCTATACATCCTTTCTGCTAATGAAAATGGTGTTTACAACCTTTCTGAGACTTCTGTACCATTATTTGAAAGAGTTTTGCTTTTTTGGCCTTTATTGTGGTATGAAGCTTAGTCAGGGTAGATGCAATATTTATATTGACACAAATGAAAATGAGGCCGTGAAGGATGAAAGTTCAGTCAATTTAATATCTTTGTACTATTGTGTACCTGAAATGTTTAGCCACAATTTAAAAAAATAAAACATTGAAAATGCATCTTTTAAAATTCAGAAAATTTGACATGACCTTGACCAAGACAGGATGACATATTGAATGGACTGTCTATCCCTCACAGCCTCACTTTCATTTGTGGCTTTGTGTCCACCCTGACTAAAGTCATTTCCATTTCAATTCAGATTTATTCATCCCTAAACTTTCATTAAAGCAAACTCTTGTTACAGGGATAGTTCACCCAAAAAGTGAAATTCTGTTATAATTTACTGACCCTCATGTGGTTCCAAACCTGTATGACTTTCTTTCTTGGAGAAATAGTTTTTTTTTTCTCCCCATAGAAGTCAATGGTCACCAAAATATTTTGGCTACCAATATTTTTTTAATATTTACTTTTGCATTTTGCAGTGGTTTCTGGTTTAGAATGGCATGACAGTGAGAAAATCAAGACAAATGTCAAATTTTGGTGAGACTTTACTGGCCAAAACAAAAAGTTAGTTGACTATTGTCAATAGTGTTGCAATGTAGGAATCACAACTCAAATAGAAGTCACTTTCAGTCACATTTGTTGGTGAATGTGTCAAAATCGAGTGACCAACATCAGTGAACATTTACTCTAGAAACTTTTTTGTCTTTACGCAAAGCAGATTGACCAGTCTATTGAAATGACTGGATTTTGCAGAGCAATGCTACATGTGATCACATGTCTGTGGCCCCAATAGTTCTCAGTCTACAAAGTGGGCCAGATTTATGGCAACAATGAAAAATCTTTTTTTGTGTGACTCATACTGTTACTTGTCACAGAGGTCAACAGGATGGGTTGTGCGTCTATACTAAAACTTTGAAAGTCGGCACTAATTCTGTTTGAGTCCTGGCTGGCTGTCAAGCTTGAGATGAGGCGTGTTTGTCAGTTCTTAGAGGAACTCTGACGGTCAGTCATAAATTTCTCAACAGACTCAGAGGGGATGTGGGCAAAACCACTTCATCAGGGCAAATGATTGGTATGGGAGCAGTAGAGTGTCTCTCTGCCCCAGGAAACAGAGTCTTAGAAGGGTCTCACAGTGAACAAACACAGAGATGAGAAAACAATAAAGCTGAGCAGTATATCAAACTGACCTCTGCAGCAAACTTGGAACTTGGGAACTCAGTCCAGTGTTATTTTAGTATCACTGATATAGCATTATAGACTTGGAATTAGATTTTGCTTTCATATTTTTTATATTCACTTTAAATCTAGTTAAAGTTTTAGTAATTTTATTGCGAAATAAAATCATTTGTACAACATGGCAAAGCTGTTAGATTTTGTACAAAGTGGCTTACACATTTTTACTTCGTCTTCTAATTTTTCTTTGCTTAAAGGATTAGTTCCCTTACAGAAAAAAAACAAATACAGATACTCACCCCCTTGTCATCCAAGATGTTTATGACTTTCTTTCGTCAGTCATAAAGAAATTATGTTTTCTGAGGAAAAACATAATTTTACACACAGACTATGCATGCACATCACAGAGACGGGACGAGAAGAGCATTTGAGGTTAAAAAGTATATAAATTGTCAATTTGTTTAAAAATAACTGATCGTTTCGCTAGATAAGATGTGTTTAAACTGGATTTTGGAAGTTCAAACTTGGGGGCACCATAAATATCCATTATATGGAGACAAATCATGAAATGTTTTCCTCACAAAAACATAATTTCTTACAACTGAAGAAAGAAAGACTTGAACATCTTGAAATACATAGGGGTGAGTACATTATCTGTAAATTTTTGTTCTGAAAGTGAACTAATCCTTTAAATATTTGGACTTTAAGTTTAGACTATGCTTTTGGATGACTCAACTTATATGTTTTCTTTTTATTATACTTTGTTGGGCTTTCTTTAATGGATAGGACTGTGGAAGGGCAAACATGAAACAATGGCAGAGGAAAGAGGGAAACAGGACCAAGAAAGGACCTCAAGCCGGGACTCAGACTCAGGTGGCCCAAGACACAATTGCACCATGTGTTGAAGTGCTGTCCACAAGGATGGACTAAACCTCTAAAATGTAAGTCCTCACAAGACAAAATGTCTATAAATAACATGTAATAATGATTTAGTGAAAATCAAAAAATGCACAAAGGCTTGTGTGTAGGTTCTGTGGTAGAAGAACCTAAGCACAAGAACAGTAAAAGTTAAAGGATTAGTTAACTGTCAGAACAAAACTTTAGTACTCACCCCCTTGTCATCCAAGATGTTCATGTCTTTCTTTCTTTAGTTGTAAAGAAATTATGTTTTCTGAGGAAAACATTTCGGGATTTCTCTCCATATATTGGATATGTATGCACCCCAAGTGTGAACTTCCAAAATGCAGTTTAAATGCAGCTTCAGACAGCTCTAAACGATCCCAGCCGAGGAAGAAGGGTCTTATCTAGCAAAACAATCTGTTATTTTCTAAACAAATTGACAATTAATATGCTTTTTACCCTCAAATGCTCATCTTGTCTCGTCTTTGCGATGCACATACGTAGTCTGTGTGATCCACTCAATACTGTTAGGGTATGTTCAAAAACTCCCAACTCGTTTTCGTCTTCAACTTCAAAATCGCCCCCACATCGCTGCAAACGTACTGACCCAGTGTTTACAAAATGAACATACAAAGAAGATCAAACACCCTTTACAAAAAAAGGTGAAACAGTGTTTTAGGACAGTTTTGAAGTTTGAGCCCTTTGAAGCTGCATTTAAACTGCATTTTGAAAGGTCTAACTTGGGGGCACTATACATATCCATTATATGGAGAGAAATCCTGAAATGTTTTCCTCAAAAAACATAACTTCTTTACGACCGAAGAAAGAAAGACATGAACATCTTGGCAGTTCTGGAAGTGAACTAATCCTTTAATGTTAAATTGTTAAAAGTATTAAATTATATATTATAGACCAGGAGTTCTCAACTCTGGCCCTCGAGGTCCATTTTCCTGCAAAGTTTAGCTCCAACCCTAATCAAACACACATGAACAAGCTAATCAAGCTCTTCATCATTACTAGAAAGTTACAGGCAGGCGAGTTTGATCAAGGTTGGAGGTAAACTCTGCAGGAAAGTGGACCTCGAGGGCCAGAGTTGAGAACCTCTGTTATAGACAGTTCAGGGAAAGAACTAGAGATATCATAATATCTTTAATAGTTGCATTAAATAAAGGCCATAATTAATAGTAATTAGGACTTGGGGCATAAGCAACATCCTCTTGGTGTGCCTAAGGCCAAACAGAAAGAGATAAACAGGGAAAGGAAAGTTCTGTGGCACAATATTGCAAAAAAGTCACCTTTTCGGCCAGGTTAATAGGATTAATTCAGATTGCAGTGACAGTATTGTGGATCTATTGACCTTGGACTCTGCAGTCCAGAAAACAAGATAACCTGTCTATGGATCTGACCTCTCTGCCAGAGCAGCAGGCCTGGTGTGACCCGGCCATTGGCTGACATGGAAACCCTTCCAAATTACAACACAGGCCTGAGGAGGCACGGAACTGTGGTACTAAATATAACTTTTTAGGATTGTATGTTCTTTTTGGTTAGTGTTAACTGTAATGGAAAAGAGCTGCATAAGCTGCATATTTTGTGTTTCACTGATAAATGAACACATTATATTGGCTTGGAACTACATGAAGGTAAGTAAAAAATAGAATAATCCTTTAAAATTTGTAGATTTGTTTCTCTGTTGAGACAGATAAAATGTTGGCAAATACTATTTGTCCAAGAAAATAAAAAAGAAATCCTTCATGACTTTGGAAAGGATAGCGGAAAGCGTTTAAAATAAATCAATCTCCAGTGAATGAATAACAGCAAGGTAATGGATAACTAAATAAATAAAGTTTAAAAATATAATAATGCTGTATTTCATGACAGCTGCTCTGCTTCATCCATAAGCCTTTGCATCTGTTTTCACTAGTAGTGTAGCTCACATATAATCTTCGCACAAAAAGAAAAAAACCTTGATTTTCGGTTCTCTTGCCCTCACAGTGCACTGTCAGCAGTGGTGAAAGCCCGTCTACTGAATAACCTGCAACACTTCAAACAGGTGACACATGCATTTAGACAAGGGGTGTTGGAGTGTCCAGCCAGCGCTGTTCACACAGCTGAGGCAGCAGCTTGTCATCACTCCGATCTCATCTGTCTGCACAAGCTCTAAAAATAAACAAGATATTGGCCTTTAAGGCTATCAAGACAGTCTGCAGAGAAAAAGGTCTCTAATACACTGAGATATTCAAATAAAAATCACTAGAGAATAGGTGCCAACTGTATCTACCTCTATTATTAACTAGCTAAATTACAGTTTTTGAGAATAATATTCCAGGATTTTTCTCTATATAGTGGACTTCAATGGGGAATGGGGACTTTCAAATTCAGCTTCAAAGGGCTCTACACGATCCCAGCTGAGGAATAATGGCTTATGTTGCTAAATGTTAGGTCAAAAAAAAAAAAAAAAAAATGGCAGCAGCTGAGTTTAAGTGCAAATAGTCATAGATTCTATTTACACTATGTTGAAATAGCAGGATTTTCTGATTATGTATAATACTTATTGCAAATAGACACAATTATCTGCACCTTAGTATTGTAGTACATTAAAACAGTATGCAGTAATTACGTTCTGAGTGTAAATTATAGTTTTAATTTAATTTATTAAATTGTACTGCCTTATTGGGACAATAAGCCCTCCCTACACCTACCCTAACCCTAACCGATACTTTATTATATACTTATTATACTTTTTAGTTATGTTATTTTTATTGGAAATAAATGCCTTTCCGATATGATATGAGATTTGAAAAGGGAGGAAAAAAGTTTGCCCAAAAGGGGATTCGAACCCATATCGGTCGCACCGAAACAAGTGAAACACGATTTATCCTCTGTGCCACTGGAGCTGACCGGTAATAGGTATCTTTTGTAGTGTTGACTATCTCAATCACACAATAGTGGGTGGTGTTAGTATAAATAGCCTCTGCCAACAAGGCGGTCTATTTGCACAAAATATATATGTGACCCTGGACCACAAAACCAGTCATAAGGTAAAATTTTACAAAACTGAGATGTATAGATGCATATGAAAGCTCAATAAATAAGCTTTATATTGGTATATGGTTTGTTAGGATAGGACAATATTTGGTCGAGATACATCTATTTGAAAATATGGAATCTGAGGGTGCAAAAAATCTAAATACTGAGAAAATCACCTTTAAATTTCTCCAAATTAAGTTCTTAACAATGCATATTACTAATCAAAAATTAGATTTTGATATATTTATAGTAGGAATTTTACAAAAAATCTTCATGGAACATGATCTTTACTTAATTTCCTAATGATTTTTGGCATAAAAAAAAAATCAATAATTTTGACCCATACTATGTATTTTTGGCTATTGCTACAAATATACCCCAGTGACTTAAGACTGGTTTTGTTGTCCAGGGTCACATATATACTTTTTAACCACAAATGCTCGTCTTGCACTAGCTCAACCAATGTTTGGAAGGTCATGCGCGACATAGTGTTTACAAAGCAAATGTGCAAAAAGTCAAACGCCTTTTACAAAAAAAGCTAAAACAACAATTTTTAATGAGTTTTTCGTACTACCCTACCTTTTTGAACCACAGTACACAGACAAAGAACTAACCGCGCATAAACTTTAGAAAGTGATTACGTAATCGCAGGGCTAGTGCGAGTGGTTAAAAAATACAAAGTGTTTTGTTTATAAAAGGACCAATCTTTTCGCTAGATAAGACCCTTTTTCTTCATCTGGGATCGTGTAGGTCACTTTGAAGCTGGATTGAAAGTGCAATTTGGACATTCAACCTGTTGGCCAACATTGAAGTCCACTATATGAAGAAAAATCTTGGAATGTTTTCCTCAAAAACCTTAATTTCTTTGCTGAAAAAAGAAAGATATGAACATCTTGTATGACATGGGGGGTGAGTAAATAATGACAATTTTTTTTTTTATTCTGAAAGTGAACCAATATTTGAATGACTGCAGTGCATATTTTCGTATTTTGGTTCCGATCGGGCGAAAAACCTAGGACTAGTTCGCAAAAGTAGGTTTTGGACAAATTTCCAAAATGGCGGAAAATTCTGCATACCTGAAATTAAATTGGAGATAGTTTTTTTTGATTGAGCCAAGGATCCCAATGATATAAGACACTTGAGTCTACAATAAACGGTCTAGGAGTTATGAGAGGATTCACATTTTTGTTCACTGTAGCGCCACCTATAGGCCGATTGGGGTGAGTCTTTGTCAGTTTCTCCCCAAATTGAGCTCTATCATCTGAAATTTTTGAAATAATTGTTTTAATGATTTTATCAAACTCAAATTTAGCATTTTAGAACCATTTCCTTTTGCTACCTTCAAGTTCTCCTGGGATGTTCCTACATTCAAGCTCAGATGTCATAATTATTATCTGATGTGTTTTATTTTGGTGCAACAAAATAAATAGCAAATAATTAGGTTTATGCAAATGTTCATATAAGGTGTGTAATTGATGCTATGTATTTTTTTAATTCTCGTCAAGCCACAGAGAATGATGAAAAAATAGTATACTAGCATAATACTTTTTTGGTGTGTGCAAAAAAACATATTTGCATTGATTTATCAATCTAGATTACTTGCAGGATGTTTTTCATGTCACTCTCTGTGTGACACAAATCATTGTGTAATGCTCTCCTTGATTTTCTGCTACAACCGGATGTGTCATACTGGAAATGTTAATAAGCTCATCTCTAATTGGCTTGCGCAACAATGCGGCACGCAAATTTTCAACTTGCGCAGAAGACATGATTAAAGCTCATATAATTAAATTCGCTTTTGATGTGCACACACCATTGCACTGGTGCAATTCTCTTACTGTATATCTTTATATGGCAGAAATAGTAAAAGTAGTATGTTAATATGATACAATATTCCAAATTCAGCCAGTGTGTTTTGTTTTATACTAGACATATTCATTCTATACTGAACCTTCACATATACTGCAGAAAATTGCTGTAGCTAACATACCCATTATTTCCCACTCTCAGACCACAACAGCTAAATGCATTTTAAATGGCTTTCTATGTCTTTAAACAGAAAAGATCAAGTTCAGGCATATTCAGTGAGTGTTTCCTGATTGCAAAGTAGTTCTCAAATGGCAGTGTTCAGTAATTCTCTAAACACACTCAGTGCAAGGAACTCACACTAGCAGCAATTTAATTTGATGTATGGAATTCATTAAATGAATCTAATGTTGCAGAAGGAATCTCATTTGTTCAGGCACAGAAGACTGAGCCTTACTTTTCCAAGAAGTCGCCTGGCTTCTAAAGTGAATGTGAACTAGACAGAGTGGCTTTTTAGCACATTCATTAAAAAGCATCTGAGCCACCACTGGTCACATCTTTCCTTTAAATTCCCTCGCTCTCCAGCTCGGACTTATTTCACTGGAGCATCATTATTTTCATTCAGGTTCGTTTGAGGTAATTCACGAAAGCCAGCTCTCAAAACACTAAACCTTGGGAGTTAACAAGCTCTTGTCGTCTTTGCTTGTGGCAAAGAGCTGCAGAAGTTTAATTTGTGAGAGGTTTGTAAATACTTCAGAATGTTCCAACTGGCTCTGCTCACAGTACTCTGATTAAATAATGTCACTAGTGCAGCAGAACAAGCATTTATCATTTAATGTGATGAGTACAGCATCTTAACAAATATCAGAAAACTTTGAAATTTATTACAAAGAAAATGTAGAGGTATGTTTGTACTCAAGGGCACTATTTCACCATGAACTTGGTTAAGAAGAAAAGTACGAGGTAAGTACGATTTAAAAACAACATGCACTCAACTTCATATGCTGTCAGCTGCTAAGGAAAATAATCGTGACTCATCCTTCAGTTTGTAAAAAAGAACCAAAACTGCTTTTGCAGATTAAAAAAAAAAATTAATAGAAAAACTTAGTCAGAATTATGAGTTAGAAAGCAGGAACACTCATATAGGTAGAATGCTTAAATGCTTACATAACAATAGGAAAAAGTTTGCCCCATTCTTTTGTCTTCACTGTTCCTTAAAGGTAGGAATACTTCTCTAGGTGTCATAGAAAGGGTTTTGTTGACAGTTAATTACCTACATTTCAGAATCAAATGAATTTAAGCGGAAATTGACAGTGTAATCTATACACAGCAGTGTATAGACTGTCATGTGTTATGTTTGATTCAGTTATAGCCATTGATTACACTACCCTCTCAAATAAAAATGTTTTTCACAAAAAAAAAAAAAAAAAAGATTTCCAGGATTGCACATTGAAGTTTATGCAAACACCACACATCTTACAACCAGATGGTAGTTTATCTGGATTATTTGTACAAATGTTTGTGCATTATATATGTATATATTTTTTCTGCTCAGTTTCCTAATTTGCAGCAGCACTTCTCATGGAGACAGACTTGAATGTATCTTATTATTTTTGTTTATTTATGTATCTATGTTCTTTCTTTCTTGCAGAAATATAAAAAATAGCACACATCACAAAATACTTTGTCACTTTTGTCACAGTTACCAAACAACACACTTTTTAAGACTTTTGAGATAAAACAAAAACCACATGACAAAAAAATAAAAATAAAAATCAAACGCCACATAAGATACAATATGTAAATTGGTGTGCATACATGACAAGATAGCATCTAAGCTTAACTTTGCTTGACGTTGATTTCAACACGTTTGACATGTAATTACCTGTCCTTAAACAGTTTATGTTATCAGGAAAGCATGCAATAAAATATGTAGCGCTTTAAGATGAAACAGGAAACTCATAAATGTCTCAAACGCCGACATAATATTTCAGAACAATGGTCTGTGACCAAAGAAACAGGTATGTTTTTGCTTTTTTCTTTGACAAAGTGTAAACATAAGTTATATTACAGTTTTTCTCAGTCGCTTTCGTACATTTCTCAGATCAGAATTGAAATTCTCAAAACTACTTGTTCAATCTTCACATCATTGTGTCCCTTGTGCACATCAAAAAAGCAGTTTCTCATATCTTTGAACAAGTTGCAAATGCTTTGGTACATCCATGCAAGTGATTATGTACAATTCTCTGCTGTTTCCTACATTATCAATTGCTTATGTCATGTTGATCAAAATTTATTATTTTGGTCTCTGTAGAATAGTCTTACCCCTCAAGCATATACATATATTCTATACATTTCCATTAGACTTTTTTTCTAAATCTGTCCTGTGATTCTTTCCACGCTGCATCGCAAGAGAAGATATTTGTTGTGATGTGGATGAGAATTTGTGGCCCAACAGACAGGAATGTCAGGAGGTGTAGGAAGACTGCACTGTAATTCCTATAGCACTGAATGTACAGTTTTCACTAAGGAGAATGTCCTGTGTTCACATTTCTACATTTTTTTTTTTTGTGCTATGCAGTGCTGTCTTTTCCTTTCTGTATCACAATGACATGGTCTGTCAAAAATTTCAATACAAACAGTAAAAGCGTAAATGTGAATCTTGTCCAGTGTCTTGCAATCAAACTCCCTCATACACTAAGGTGTAACCTACAATTTACAATATAGTTTTTCACATTTGCTAAGACACTAAACCCCATTCTCTGAATAGCCTAAACCAATTTGTCAAATAAATCACTCTTTCTGCAAAACCTTCAACCAGTTCAGAAGAATGGTTTAATGTTTTTTTTTTACACTGTATTTTCTATTTAGTGTGTGTGTGTGTGTGCGTGTGCGTGTGCGTGTGTGTGTGCGTGTGCGTGTGCGTGTGCGTGTGTGTGTGTGTGTGTGTGTGTGTGTGTGTGTGTGTGTATTTTATTTTATTTTTTGTATATTTAACAAACGTACAGTAGGTGTGATTTCTTTCGAGTAGGTGTATGTTTCTTGAGTGTGTGTTCATGTATCTTTTTTCTTGCAAAAATAATTACTATATACAGTACACTTTCTTTTTTTTTTGTAATTACATGCACTGGACACTGTGTTCTCCATTTTTTGGTGTAGTGTCTAATTAATGACCTGTAGTGCATACAGTATTGACTAATGTGTGTATGATTTGAAAGCTTTGTTTGATTTTGAGTACAGGTGAAATGTTTTTAAAGGATTGTTTGATTTTGCCAGAAGAGTCATGGGTTCTGTAAAATTGGTTTAAACATTTGTGTTTAAAGTTTTGAGAAAATGAGTGATGGTTTCAAAAATGTGTTTTAGCAATTCAGAGAAAATAATTGTCATCAAAACTTTAGCCATAGTTTACATCAGAACATCCCTCCAGAGTACACTGTTATATTGACAACATGACTAACCGATTTGACTGCCTTATCCATACACAATGACGAAAGGACTTGTCATTCTGATGGCACTGACATGTTCATTGACACAGATATTTATTTTTGAGAGATGAACTAAGGATTTTGAGCAAGAGACTGGCTTTTGCAGGTAATCCATGGTGTTTTGCTATTTGTACGAATTGTTTTGAGAAATGCACTTAAAGTTTTGCAAATTTCAATTCTGATCTGAGAAATGTACCAAAGCGGCTGAGAAAAACTGTAAGTGAAAATTTGTGTCATAAACCTGATATGAGTTCATAAATTATATTCTGAGATCTTTTTCTTTTTTTCTTTTTTTTTTTTTTGGATGCACTGTGTGATATTCCGCCTTTTGAGCGCTAGTTATTCCATGAATGTAAGTTTTATGCAAATAATCTTGCTGAATTTAGTTTGTTATAGTGTCATTTATTAAAACAGATGTAAGTTATTTTCATTTTGACCTCAAAATGTCTTTTATATTTTTGTCTGGACAATTACTATGCCTATTTCTGTGGTAACCGGGTAGTGTTAAAGGGCTAGTTCACCCAAAAATTAAAATTTGATGTTTATCTGCTTACCCACAGGACATCCAAGATGTAGGTGACTTTGTTTCTTCAGTAGAACACAAACGAAGGTTTTTAACTCAAACTGTTGCAATCTGTGAGTCATATAATGGCAGTCAATGGTTACCAAATCTTTAAGAGTAAAAAAAAAACAAAAAAAAAAAAACAGACAAAACCAAATGAAACCCTGCGGCTCGTGAGGATACATTGAGGTCTTGAGACACGTAACGATCAGTCTGTGCAAGAAACTGAACAGTCTTTATATCATCATTTACCTCTGAATGCATCTATTATCACGTTGATGCATCACACGCGGGCTGTTGTGAACACACTCAGGAGAGTAGAATGTTGCGGTGGATCAGAGGTAAATAATTATATAAATACTGTTCAGTTTTTTGCACAGACCGATCATTTTGTGTCTTAAGACCTCAATGTATCATCACGAGCCACAGGGTTTAATTTGGTTTTGTCTGTGTATGTTTTTTCACTCTTAAAGATTTGGTCACCATTGACTGCAATTATATGACTGACAGACTGCAACGGTTTGAGTTTAAATCTTTGCTTGTGTTCTACTGAAGAAACAAAGTCACCTACATCTTGGATGCCCTGGGGGTAAGCAGATAAACATCAGATTTTCATTTTTGCGTGAACTATCCCTTTAAGCCTGTTTAGCCAGAGACCACTGATAACAACAGCATATGGATTTTGGAGTGGTAAAAAATAACTAAACTTTCATAGTTCATTTTTTGGGTGAATGCCTCCTTTTAGCTACATATCTGTGGTCTGAGGGATGATAGATTCTTGGACGCAGTGTTTGCTTTCTTCATTTATTTAATTTATGTTCTGTGGATGGTCTCACCTCACACACCTGAACTCCGAGCTACTTATGGAAGGGTAGGTTGATATTTGTCCCACCCTTAGGCTAATGTACTGAGTGCCCTGTCTCTTTTCATCAGCTAGCTGGAGCTGATGAGTGCAAACACATTTGGCAGCCAGTATGCCACCAGGGGGAAGAGCAAGGGCTGCTGGGAAGGTTAATTGGCAAAGGGAAATAATTGGCCATTGGGCTCCATTTGTCTGATAAAGGCAATTGGTAGGTAATTGTCATTATTTCAGGCTTCTCATAGTGTTTTATGCCATTTAAACTAAAGATTTCTTCACATAGCCTAAAGGACTACAGTTAACCATTACAGTCTTCTATCTCACAACCAGCTCATTAAGGACCAGTATGCAGATGTGATCTTTATACATGAATGGACATCTTTAAATGGTCACACAACACATTATAAAACAATATGTATAGGACAACATACGCACCACAGAATGTGAGTGTGTGTGTGCATGTAATTTAACTTAACAAATCTGTTCTTAGTGATGTTAACTTCCAGACAAGCTCTCCAAGGTTGGTTTTTCTTCCTCTTTTGATGTGTACTCGGATGTACACTAATCACATCAGTTTCTTTAACTGACTCACCACTCCTGCATTCTTAATGAATGCTTTGAGCATCGGTTTGGTGATGAATAAAGGTTGCAAATCTCACCACATTTTTGAGTATTTAGCTTTCACTGTGAGCAGGAAATGTAAATCAGATAAAACAGTAATGAGTCTGTTCAAGTATAAAAACAGTCTTGAGTCAGTGTGGTGTCTGTGTGTGTTTTTTTTTTTTTTGGTGTTGTTGTTTTTTTGAGTAACTCATTGAATTGGTGATTTTATCCACTTCATTTCTTGGAATACTTCAGAATTCAAAGAAGTAACTTTTCACTTCTACGTTGATTTTTTGCCAGATCAGACTAAGTGGCACTTACTTCTCATTTAAGTTCTCTTTTCATTTTATTTTTGGCAAGATTTTGCCCCTTTTATTGAGAGTAAAATAGAAAGGACAATCAATTACCCAGAGTTTATTAGTCAGAAAATGCTCTTTTAGAGCTTACATATGGAGTTCTCAATTATATTACTATGAAGTACCCACTTAGCCTTAGATGTTTCTTGGAAAATTAGAAATAAAGAGAGACTCTTCTAATAGGTCTTTTTTGTTTTTGAAAAAAAAAATATCTATATGTATTCTTATTGCTGTGAAACAGCTGAAACATTACAAAGAACACAATCAAGAAACAATCCAAATTAGACTTAATCACCTGCCACGTATATTCACGGAGCACAGCTCAATGTGCAAGGCCAAATCTCCACAACCATTTCTCTGTTTGTTTGTTTTTTGCCCAAATAAACCTTCAAATGACTCCAGCATGGCTATGTCCGCAGGTGTCTGTTGCAGATGTTTGTAGTTTTCCTCAGTGGGAATATCTCAATTACCAGGTCTCAGATAATCCCCCAGTATTCTGATGATTAGGTCAAGCTAATAGGCTTTAGCACCACACAGAAGCTTTCACATCAGGATTTGGTTTCTCCTTCCCCTCTCTGCTGTAACAGTAAGGCTAAAAGAAGGATATTTATATTCATACTCTTTTCAAATCCTGTTAGTCCTAGGTTCAGAGGCAAAGAGCCTCACTCTTTAATCATACCCACAGAATTTTCAATTTGAGCACCACTCTCAGAAATACATCAAGAAGTTTTTTTTTTTTTTTTTTTTTTTTTGCTTCACAGGCTGTAAAGGTTTAGAGGCAATTTTTGATCATGTGCTGGCACATATCACGCAAAAGAGAAATAAAACACTGTCTGAATTGTTTGTCACATTTCATTGGTAGCATTTCTACATGCAATGAAAGACCAGAAGTACTAATAAGTCAGTTCCTCCTTATAGGAATGGGTAACCCAAATATAAAACTTCTGTTATTAATTATTCTCCTCCATGTCATTCCACTTTTAAAAGAATTCAAACCCTGCCAAACAGCTAAAAAAAAAAGAATAGCACCTTAAAGTATTTAAGTGCTATCCCTTACGAAAAGTGTGCTATTAGTATACTTATTTTAAACTAAAAAATAGGAAAGTATACTTTCAGTCTACTTTTTTATGTACATCTCAGAAATGTGCTTTATATACTTCTCAGAAATATACTTAAATGACATTTAAGTATACTTGATTCACACTTAGAAAAGTCTAAATATATTTGAGCTATACTTGTGCTCTAAGAATCTGTGTTTTCATTGTTATTCGCTTCCAAAACACAAGTGAAGAAGAAACCGAAACAACAGATGCTTCCACATGTAATCTAACACAATTGTCAGACATAAAACAGCATCAAAACCAAAGATATGGAAAACTGTGTAACGTTATGGAATAAAATGTTGACCAAATGAATAATAATGGGTGTTGATCAACTCTACGTTTTGATTATCATGAATAGTATTTTTGTTCAAAATTGTGTTTATTTATTTATGAAACTTAACCACATTCAAGTGTTTATAAAAAAAGAATGCATAAAGCTAGAATTTTTGTTTACAAGCAGATACCCTGTTGTTTCTTTTGATGTTTTGTATGTTCAGATATTCATATAACAAAATATATACAAATTAATACCTATAGGGGCATAGTAGTATACTTAAAGTATGGTGTAAAGTTCACTTAAAGAAAACTTACGAGTATACTTGCAGTATAAACTACTAAACTATAGTTTACTGAGACTATACTTTAAAGTGTACTAAAAATGCATCAACAATATTTAATTAGTAAACTATCAGTATACCTATAAGTTCACTTTTAGTACACCTGCAGTACAAACTGAAAACAGATGTAAACTAGTTGTGTACTCAAAGTTTACTACTGTTATACTTAAACTCTATTTTATATACTAGAAAGTGGGCCAATTTAGTCCCAGTGAGTATTGAAATAGTACGCTCAAAAGTATACTACTAGTACACTGAAATTTGTATACTACATAAAATATACTTAAAAATATCCTTAAACTTTACTTAAGTATACTTAATAAAATAAACTTGAAGTGTACTTCTTTTTGGTAAGGGATGCTGAATGTTTTTTTCAAATATATAACTAAAATGTTACTTTTATTCAAGAGCCATAACGCCATTTTATAGATTTATATGTGAGCGGCATTTCCCTCTTAATTCCCTCTTAATTTGAATAAAACTAAAATCCACCTCCCACACTTTGTATGGCAAATATGTTTGAATTCTGTATTATTTTATTAACAAATGTTTAAATATGTACATGCAGATGTAAATTAAGGACCTTAAGAGCTCATAGATTACACACAGCAACTTAGTAGCCAAAAAAATCGAAATTGACTTTTTTTGTAAATCAAACACACTCAGCAAGGTATAGGTTTTAAAAGAGTGCAGTTTGCAGCATTAGTTTTTTGTGCATCTTGAGCATTTATGCACATTCATGCTTTTTAGCTGAAATTGGATCTGTGGTTGACACAGCAGTTGACAGTTGTCAGAGCAGCCATATTCATTTTTTTTGAAGTATCTTATGGCATTAACAAAAACATGAAAAAACACATAGGGAAATGTTTTGTAATATTGATGTGATTCTGTCAGAGCTTAATTTAATTTCCAGAGCTGTACATTAAAATAGCCATGAAATAAGTGTTCACAGTTCATTTCATATGTTCAGTTTAAATTATTAAAATGACTATTAATAAGTTATCTAGCCAAGAGCAGTTGTGTGATTTTTTTATTTTTTTTATTTTTTCTTGATGTTGTCAACATTAATAGTACAGTTATAAAATCTAAAGGCCTCATATTGAATGAAATAAGTGCTTCTGTTTTAATCCATAATGGGTTATCAAAACAGAATTAAGTTAAATCCGGGCTTAATTATAAGAGCTAGGAAATCAATACAAGTATGTACTAATGCAATTAAAACAGATACTAGTCATAAAAAAACTTTTTAGTTGTAGACTGATCATTTTCTGATTTATATTTATATTACTCTGCTGAAATAACTGCTATGGCATCAATGAAGTCAAATCTGGTGGGACTCCACAAACCATTTTTGATTCTGTAGGTGTTCATGAGATTTCAAAGAGTCAGCAAAGGAGAGGTTGTTAGTGAATATTGATTTACACTTCAGTCTCACACAAAGCTCTCATATGACTTAATAATACTTGGACTAAAGCACACGTGTATGGACTTTTAGGGTGTTTCATGTTCTTTTTCCTGTCCTTTTTCGACCTTAACCACCATGGAATTGTCATTATTATATGAAAAAAGAGCAGATTCATCAGAATCCCTCTTTTAGTATTGAAGGGGAATTTAGTTCACCCAAAAAAGAACATTCTGTCAACTCAGCCTTAAGTTGTGCCAAACCTGTATGAATTTCTTTCAGCTGTAGAACACAAAAGAAAATATTTTCTAAAGAATGTGGCTGACCAAACAGCTGACAGTATTCATTAAATTCCATGAATGCCAAAGACATCAATGGCTACTGTTTGTTTACCGGCATTCTTCAAAGTGTTCAGCAAGAAAGAAATTCATACAAGTTTGAAACTAGTGGATGGTGAGTAAATGATAACAGTTTTCATTTTAAGGCAAATTTGTCGTGTGAGTAAATAATAACTACGTTTTAATTTTTGGAGGTACTGTTCTTTTAAATCATGACTGACAGAACTTCAGAGAAGCTTAGCGTTTACTTCGAAACTAATTTACTGTCTTTATCATCAAACACCAAGAGCGAATCACCCTCATCTGAAGTGCAAATGTATTAGTTCAGGGTGGATCATAGAAGATTTTCTCAATTATAAACAAGAAGAAAGAAACTTACTGTCTCGTAACAAGCTCACAGCGTCCATGTCGATTGGCGAACAATGTCTCCCAGGGTGAGAGAGATGGTCTCGGGGGTTTAGCGGGCGAACGTATTGGATATGACTCCCCCATCACTCTAATCGTTAGTGACAGCGCATGCAGCTGCTAATGATCTTTGCTTAATCACATTTAATCAGGTAATAATGATTCAGGGGCGAGCTCTGAAACAGCCTAGGCAAGAGATTTGAATGCAATTCCAAACGTGTAATGGATGGGAGGTTTAGATGTGAGGAAAAAAGTATGAGGTGCAGATGAATGTTGTTTTTCCCTACATTGCTGTTTCTTGACGGGTCCTGCGGGGTGGTACGGGGGGAGAGGGTGGAGGGTGCAGCTGGTCCCTGTGGGAGATTGCGTGAAGGTTTAGATCATGTTTATTCTGCGGGAGGCAGTGTTCAAAAAATACCTGAGGTGTGGGAATATGCATCAGGTTCTTCACCAGATGGTTCCATTGTGTGTCTTTCGAGGAGATGAATCAACATTTCATTCTTTCTTTCTTTTCCTTTCCTTTTTGTTATTATTTGTGCTGGGGTGCAGCTGTCTTTGGTTAACATGCAAACCAATTGTAAGAAAAAAGGAAGACAGTTTTTTTATTTATTATTATTATTATTATTTTTAGAAAATGTAGACTGTTAGGTAATTAATATTGACATCTCAGTAATTAAACTAGTATCTTGTCCCAGCATAAACAAACACCAGAAAGAATATTACCATATAGCCCTGGTACTGGAATGTCATTGTTTCTGAACATTGGGTCACATTTTATATTAGGTGGCCTTAACTACTATGTACTTACATTAGAAAATAAGTACAATGTACTTATTGTGGTCATATTGTATTGGATAACACTTTTGCTTCTAGTAAGGTGGGATACGGGTAAGGTTAGGGGCAGGTTTGGTGGTATGGGTGGGTTAAGGTTAGGGCTGCAACGATTAATCGAACGATTAATCTGACAAGCCACGCCAATGCGCTCAAAATCAAATTCGATTTTCAGCGCGATTTGGCGTGGCTTGTCAGTGATTTACGGCGGGGTGTTTGAATTGCCGCTCCAGCTGAACGCACGTGATGGGGATTTACTACTAATCAAAGTACCGGCTTCATTGACTAAACGCGCCTCACAACATTGTTCGATTAATCGTTGCAGCCCTAGTTAAGGTGTTTAAGGGATGGGTCAACAGTGTAACTATAAATGTAATTACAGATATTCATTACTGATGTAATTACATATAGGTATTTTTAAAAATATAAGTACAATGTAAAACCTAGTATGTACACAATAAGTGCATTGTACCAAATTATTAATTTAAATGTAAGTACATAGTACATTAGGCCACCTAATGTAAAGTGGGACCGAACATTGTTTCCGAAACAGACGGATATAACTGCAATTTGTGCATCGCTAGTATATAAGTTCTCAGTGTTGAGAGAGAACATTCTTTGAATGTCCTCATGAGTTTGTTTATTTATTTATTTATTTTTTTTTTACTTGATTATTCCTAAAGGTCACATATTGTACATCTTTCTGAAGGTTTATTTTAGTTATTGATGTCCTTGTTGATGAATATATATTTGTGGTGATAAGCGCCAATGTATGTGATAAGGTGATAAGGCAATATATTTTTACAGCTCCTCTCTTGTCAAGAACAGGTTGATTTTGGCATGTCTAATTAATATTCATGAGCCTCTCTTCTGATTGGCCTGGTGTTTTCTGAGTGATGCACAGCCCGGCCAACCACAGGTAACTAAGGTCATATATGAGATATGATATATTCAACAGGATGTTTCAGAAGGGTAATTTTTATTTTTTTTTATTTATTTTTTTTGAAACACCAAATTGCAGTAAGCTATGTAAGTACTGCTTTAATAAAGCCCCTTTCACACTGCGCGTTGATTCCAGAAAATTGCCGGAAAGTTGCTAAAGTGTCTTCTGTGTGAACCCAAACATGCCCCAGGATTGATTCCGGGATGATCCCAGGTTTGGGATCAGTCCCGGAACGAGTGCTGTGTGAACAAAAGCCAGACACAATGCCATAACGGCTGTGTTGTAGTGATGCACGTTATTGTGCGACTCTTCACGATGAAAAAATATGTGCAAACTGGAATGAAGCAGCGATCAGGGAGTTCCTCACTATCCGTGCTGAAGCGCAGATCATTCGCCAGTTTAGTTTCAGTTTAGTGCAACGTACGCGTCGAATTACACATCGCATCCAAATGTTACATGTCTTTACGGGTTGTGTGTAAAGCACGCACAGATTCCGGAAAATCACCATGAATTAACCAAATCAAACAATTCCGGTACAAATCATGGGACACATTATCCATGTATTTTCCGCAATCGCTGTGTGAAAGAGGCTAAAGTTGACGTGCCACTGGTCTCTTATATTAATGTTGTTCAGAAGCCTGTGCAATGATGTGGTTTCCTGACATCCATCGACTGAACAGTGTTTTCTCGACTTGTTTCCGTGTTGTTGTTGCTCAGCAATGGCATGGACGCAATGCTGTCTGGGGATTTGGCAAAAGGAGGGTAGTCCCAGTGGCTTGTGAAAAGGCGCAGCTACTTTGAAACTTATATGGTAGTTAATATAGCCCCTAGACCTCAGTTATCATGAAAAAAAGCCAGAAAATTTCAGTTTTCACAATACGGGACCTTTAAAATGTTGAAAATGTTCTGAGAGCAACATTATTTGAATGTCCTTATAATGTTATTTGTACTTGATAAACATTCTCAACGTTGAGGGAAAAAAAAGTAGAATTTTACAAATAAATTATATGGTTGTTGAAAAAGTAACCTTAATAACCTTTTTATAACATAATAATTATAGTAAGAAAACTGTAAATTTAAAAACAATGTTTCTACAACCTGAATTTGTCACCTGGGATGATAATTTATTGGTTATTAAACGATTTATAAGCAGTCAACTTACTGATTATATATTACATATTGAGAAAATTATAAAGTTCTGTGAAATTGCGTTTATCAAATGTACATTAATTGCACATAATGTATATATAAATCGCAATATAATTAATAAATAATACAAATAAAGACTCAAGAGGTGGCATTTCAAATACTAATTTAATATTGGACAGAGCCCATGTGTACAGAAAATGTTAAAACATATTTAAAAAAGCACACCTTTTCCCTCCAAATTTCATTCCTGAAAGAAAATGAAATTGCTTATTACATGCACACTTTAAAATATCACAGTATAAACACATTCAATGTTTATTACTTTCATATTAAAATATCATTTTATCACATACATGTGACGTTTTCCCAATAAACTGCCTAATGTCACTGTCAGTTAGCATCTACAGCTTATATTTTCTAGGTTGGCCAGAATATTAATCCTTTGGGATATTAAATGTACAAAAAAAAATTGCTGGCACAGGACAATATTCATCTTTAGAATATATTGGATCTGTTATAGCTTTATATATCACTGATTATGTGCCATGGATATTGTCAGCTCAGGATTTATTCAATAACGCTCTCCTGTCCAATACAGCAGAAAATTAATGCTATCTGTTTTTTAGGTAATCCTGTTTGCGCATACAGTGATTTACCAGGGTCAACAAGGCTGTGAAAATATATGAGAAAAGGCAAACAACATCATTTTCCTTTATTGGTGTTTCAAAAAATGATGGCAGCTTCTCCTGAAGATGTGTGGCATGGCAACCGCAAAACCAATGAGATTGTTTCTGAGAAATCGCCTCTCGAGAGGCACTGACCTGCGTTACACACACACACACACACACACACACACACACACACACACACACACACACACACACACACACACACACACTTGTTTGTAATGGGCCCCTGCAGTGATCCATGGCATCTGATAATTGTGAGCTCACTGGACCATCGCTAACAGATGCCAGTGGAACCGCACCATTAGCTAATACATGCGGGCTGTCAGCCCACGCATCAGTGGCATGAAAAGTCAAACTGTCATTCTTACAGAGCTCAGACCATATCCATCTGCCATCCAATCTAATACTTATTAAACACAGATTATGGGATGAAGCTCCTATGCTTGAGTTGGTCTTCAGTAGCCCTGATAGTGTGGACAGGGGTGAGATGGTGAGTAATGGGCACACGCTCTTTCTGCCTACTCTGTTCCACTATAATAATGCTGGTGTTGGAGCCGACACCTGACTGAGGGGTCAAAACCCTTTCAGACCTGGCCAATGCTTCCACTGACTTGAGAGCTGAATGGTGATGTAACTGACTACCTGATGTGACGGAACAACCACCTTTTTTTGAGTCAGTGGCACACCATCCCTTTGATCGCCACCCTGCAGCTGGTCTTCTGACAGGAGAAGAAAAGACAGAAGAGGTGTACGGTAACAAACTGAGCTCATGAGGTGTGACAAGGCACAACTGAAGTTAAAGGAATAGTTAACCAAAATATTTTTGCTCTTTTCCATACAACTATAATGAATAAGAAGCTTTAAAATGACACCAATTGTAAAAGCAATCTGTATGACTTACTGTATGTGCCAGGATTTCTGAGGCCGTATTATAGTTTAGTATGAGAAACAAACTGCAGAAACAAAAGGCTGTGGTTTTACTCAGGATTCTTTTCTGGTATTACAGGGTTTTTTTCAAGTGAGCAGGTTAGAGCAGTCTCCCCACCCCCTAGAACACTATTTTGCAACGCAGTCTCAAAAAAATACGTACCTTTGGGTACTTTTTAGCAGCACTGTTTTTACATACCTTACTGCACGTTTTGTGGCAGTTTCAAAAAGAAATGTTCACCGAGTGGCGCTAAAACACAGGTTCAATACGTGAACCCTGGCATGTTTTTATTACATTGCTTCAGGTACATATTGCGGCGGTTCAGAGTTCAAATATCCGGGGACTGTTGCTAAAAGTTAATGCTCTTTCGTGTTGGAAATATGCCCTACAAAACCCAACCCTAAACCTACATACTGCGTGAGCTACTGAACAAACCTACTGTAGATGAAAACCCATAGATATGAAGCTGGATATGTCATGCTCACATTCAAAAGCATTAGTTTTCAAATTCCCCAGCATATTAAAAATGTTTTTTTAAGCCTTAATATAATATTAATGAGTAATTGTGCGAAAATTATGCTTTCTCAAACTCTGTAAATCATAAAAGGTGTCAGAGTTTTATTTATTTTGGAAACTGCAGTGATACACTATATTGCTAAAAGTATTGAGACACCCCGTTCTAATGAACAGGTTTAGTAGTATTTCAATTGGTACAAATCCTAATGTTTTAGCATATAATAATATTCTAGGGAATTGTGTTCTTCTACTTTTATAGCAACAGCTTTGACAGGACCCTTTTCTATTCTAACAATGCCTCTGTGTATAAGGCAAGGTTCAAAAAGAACTGATTGATTCAGTCAGTGTGGAAGAACTTAACTGGTCTACAGAAAACAAAGTCCTAATCCCAATTTAACATCTCTGGAGTGACTTTAAATGCAGACTTAGAGCCAAAACTCATCACCAACACCAATGACTTGTAACTATGAGTACAGTCATTTTTGACACTTCCAAAATGGTTGCAACAGAGATAGAAATACAATTTATAAATACATTAATTGTTTCCATCTTTGTTGCCACAGTTTTGGAAGTGCCTTTTTTTGTTGTTCTAAAGAAGGGGTGTCCCGATACTTTTGTCCATATAATGCATGTACCAGTCTTTGGTGTTTGGTGATGAGTTTTTGGCTCAAGATCTGCTTTTAAAGTCACACCAGAGGTGTTCAGCTGAGATTAGGACTTTCTGCAGACCATTTAAATTCTTCCAGATTGACTGAATCAATCATTTCTTTTTGAACCTTGCCTTATACACAAAGGTATTGTCATGTTAGAATTGAAGAGGGTCCTGTCAAAACTGTTGCTGTAAAATTAGAAGCACACAATCCCCTAGAATATCATTTTATGTTTAAACATAAAGATTTGTACTCATGGAAATTACTAAATTAGTCAAACCTGTTTATTAGAAGGGTGTGTCCCAATACGTTTGGCAATAAAGTGTATGTACTTATTGGTACATATTTCACATCTCGTGAAAAAGTGCCACCAGGTTCGTTTTGTTATGAGACCAGCTATTTTTGACAGGGTGAACCTTCGATAGAGAAGAAAACCACAGAAAGTATGTGATTGGGCTAGTTTGGGGTAGTTATGATTAGCAATTGGGCTGGTTTTGTTTTGCAAACCTGGCAACCCTGACAGACTGACATTTTAGTAGTAGTAATAGTAAGAGTCATGATTTATGAATGAATGGTTATTTTCAGTTCAGGATCGATTTAATTTTACAAGTAGCTTCAGTCACTAGTCTGAAAAATGTATCTACAAATCAGATTGCTGTGGTTCTCGAGTTCAAATCAGTGATCTGGAAAGTTATCATCTCACTGGAGGAAAAGGTTATTAGTGAAGTACAATTTAAATTACGATCTGTTTGTCACACAAAGCTGTTGTAAATTACATGACTTGAAATAAACAATATGGGTGCATATTTACATTTTTGGACAAATTTTTTCATTAATGGTGCCATCTTTCTGCTGCTAATGCTGAACCAGAAACATCTTTTCTTGAGTGATTCCAGGGACCTCATTTATAAAACTTTCTTACGCACTGATTTGATCTTAGAGTGTTCGTACGATCAAATCCACGTCAAAGTACAGATTTATAAAAACCGTCTTTGACGTGGAAAAGTACTTATCTCCACGTCAGATTCCAGCTTGGCGTACGACCGTTTCCTTGTGGTAATGCCTGGTATTGCAGATAGTTCAGCCTCACTATAATTTGATTTCTTGCGCTCCTTTTTACTTGCCATTGTCACAGAGTTTTTGCTTTAGGAATGAGCTCATTTTTTATGTTTATTAATTAAGCAGGGGCGTTTCGACGGCGGAACATTCAGCTGCACACAATTCCACGATCATTTGTGATTTATAACCGAATGACTGGCGTACATATGGATTTAGTGCGTACGTTCGTTTTCTCTGAATCGCTCTTACGATCAAATCAGAAAAGTTCTTAGATAAAATCAAGGATGGTTTCTACGCAAGTCTTTATAAATGAGGCCCCAGATGTATGTGAAAAAGAGCATGCCAAAATTGCAGTTTGTCTGAATTCATAGTAATTAAAAAAAAACAGTAGGTGAAAAGTGGCCTGCACTTCCATCAGGATTCTGAAGTGCACTTTCGATTAATATTTTACTATCCCATGAGGTCACGGGAGAAGATTTATGAATGGCAGTGAAGTGACATGACTGATACTGGTAGGTCACGCAATAGTGACAACATGGCAGATGTTGTACGTTCGAAATGAATTACCCATATTCATACATATTACCATACTTTTTTAACACAGAGTACTAAGATTTAACTGTAGTACTTTCTCAGCGTGATTTTGAATGCACTATTTTGTTTTTGGTGGTGCATGGTGTTGCTCGTCTCACTTTTGTACTTTGCTTTTTTAACCAACTCTGGTTTTCAAAGCATCAACACATATCAGCCCTTCTGCCTGTCTGCCTTTAATGTACTGCAAATGTTCTAAATAACATGGGAATCCATTTTTTTTGCTGAAGGCAGGCAGAAATGAGATACTCTTGACCTGCAATGCACCATTCTCGCTTTCGTCAGGAAAGTGAGTGAGAATAAACGCAAATACATTTTTATCAAATCATACGTCATCAGCTGTTCACTTCCATGATTTTGTATAATTGTGTTGTTTTTAAACAGTGTTAGCATCATCCAAATGAACTAAACTCTGGCATCAAATAAACACCACTGCTAACAAAAAGTGTGAAAGCCAATATTCCCTCAAACTGCTATTATTTAATTATTTAGTCTTAAGAAAAATGACCTCATAAATGCAAATCTCAGAAGCCACTGCAGTGTGAAAATGTGTGAAAGGTTAAAAACACATTAATGAGAGCTCAAGACGGAATAAATTGAGTCTCTAATACCGATGCAGTACTTCATTTCCACCAGGCTGCATCTTTAAAGCTGGTTACGGAGCACAGAGAAGGAAGCTAAAAGCTCCTGCCCTTCAGTAAGACTGATACCAATGGTTTGGCTGCGTGTGGTGGTTGGTTGAGCCGAAGCAGACACAACGGTAGCCCTGAGGGTCCCAATGCAGAGGTTACAGAGAAATGAGTGCCTGACCATACTGGCTTATCAGCTACCAGCTTTTATTTTTCATAAATGAGGGATTAATTATTGCCCCCAGAAGAGCATAGACTGCACTGTGCAGATAAATCAGACAGTTTCCCCACAGGGCAGTGCAGAAATGAGGGGGAAAAGGGCAGATTCAGGGTTGTAAACAGAGTGAGAGAATAACTTTTTCCCATAACACCAATGCAACTCCACAGCCATCATGTGATCTAGAAAATGAAAGCAAACACTCAAATGTGCTTTTACATGATTGCCTATAGCGTGGCCACATTTCTAACTATTTATTCTTTTGTTCTATTAAAGTTTCTCTCTTAGGTATAACAAATTCAATTTTGGCAAAGCAAAAGCTTAAAGCTTGTTCAATTAATCAGCTTGTTTTGTTGTTGCGGTTGTGTGTTTGTGTGTGTGTGTGTGTGTGTGTGTGTGTGTGTGTGTGTGTGTGTGCGTGTGCGTGTGCGTGTGCGTGTGCGTGTGCGTGTGCGTGTGTGTGTGTGTGTGTGTGTGTGTTACTTAGTTAAATTAATTGCTGTGCAGGGGATACTGTGTAAAGGTAATGGTACAAAAAAAAGTGATTAAAATAGGCTTTGTTTCTCTGGAGATGTTCTTTTTAAAAGAAAAGAAAAATGCATTAGGATCTGTTAGTGTAGCTCATGAAAAAACATCTGTGCTTTGTCCTTGGCCTGTGCTTCGCAACTTATGAATATCTCATGACAAAAATATGTAAACTATTGACATACTTTTGCATGCAACATAATGCAACATGGGTTTAAAAATACTTGAAACCACAGATTGCACTTTTGGGTTTGGGGAACCAGAAAATGAGGGGAAGGGGAATGTGAATCTCGAGTCTCATATAAGATTACTTACAATTATGAAAATATATGGAAACATTTGCTGCAAAATATTATGTAAAATATGACCACCTAGCTGGGGCAAGGCATTGTAATAAGATAATCTTATGCTAAAAATTCAGCTTTGAAATCACAGGAATAAATTACGTTTTAAAATATTTTCAAATAGAAAACAGTTATTTTAAATAGGAAAAATATTTCACAATTTAACTGTTTTGCTGTGCTATGGATCAAATAAATGCATATATATATATAT
>NC_133371.1:3594028-3638197 GCF_049309525.1 Garra rufa | reverse complement strand
CACAGGGCTCAGAGCAGAACATTCTGTTATGTAAAAAAGCATAATGGAGCCAATTCAGAAAAATTTAATTTCAGGCTGAGGGTTTCTAGGAGGTTTAAGTTGTTTTCACACTTGGTTTGTTGAACAGGAGTTCAGTTTTACCTTTTTTCTCTTCGCGGTTTTTCACATTGTGTCTGAACCACAGTATGTTTGTGTATTAAATTAGAGCTGTTTACCAATGTTGCTAGGTGCTCCAAAAAAGAACAGGCCGGTTTTAATTTTTAGTGAAGTATTTATGCCTTTGGATTTACCTTTTAACTCGCATTTGTCTGCTGATGGGAAGAACGTGTAATGCTCTCCGAAGGCAATTACACACCGCACCAGAGTTCACATTAACAGGTCTGCACCAAACCTTCTAATATAAAAGTCTCTTTAACACTCAACTGCCAGGAACCTGATTCCCTTGACAGCATCCCAACTACGCCCTGTTTATTTTCGTTAATTTTGTTTTATTCTCACGAGCAGACCACTAATGCTTTTCTGTGTTCCTGCAGGAGCTGAGCAGTACTAGAGCGCTTCAGAGTAATTTGGTTCCACCTGAGGAGACCCACATGCTTGTGCAAACACAGAATCAATAATAATCAACTCGGAGGGAAGACAGGCTTGCGTTGTTGTTTTTTTAAGCGGATGTTGCAGCCAGGCGTGGAGATAATATTTCAGCACAAATGTAAGGCTAGCTACAGCTGTGGTCAATATCGTTTCTCTTTCTCTGGTCACTCAGAGGAAAAACCGATGAATTAAGAAAAAATCTTTCTCCATTTCTCTCTCTGACTCATGCAACACACGCACAGGGTTGTCAGAATTAAACTGATCATGCATTTTATATTGTAGCTCAATTCATTAAAATTTAAATTGAGGCTGCAGACAGGATACACTGTAGAACTGTAGTTTGCATTTTAATTTAAAGATGTAAATTCCTGGTTTTAATAATTTATGTTTTTTTAGTTCTCATTAACGTTATCAAGCACACAATGTATTGGATATATATTATTCTACATGTTATTTTTTTTTTATAAACATATGAAATCAACATTATTTAAAAGTCACACTGAACATGTCTAATTAGTTGAGAAAATATTACATATCAAGGAATACACTGACATGACAAGTAACTAATTGCGTTACTTAGTTACTTTTTATGGAAAGTAATGTGATACGTTACTTTTGTGTTACTTTTTAAATCTGGCCAGTGTTTGCTTGTTTGTTTTTAATATAAAAAGTTGCCAAAAAATTTTGGCAAATGTGAAAGACTTTTCACACCAAAAGCCTTATGATGAAGGAAAAATAAATTCATGTCTGTAACATAGACCGCAGAAGAAGAAAGTTTGACACTCTTCAGCAATAAACAAAGAAAAACAAATTTTGAGTAATTTTTGCTTATTAGTATGGGTGCATTTGATCATTATAGGTCAGAAGCAAAGACACTGGTTAATAAAATGGGATTAAATACATATAATATTTTGTATTACGTAACATATTTAATTATTGCAGGTATAAAAGTAACTCAGATGGTCACTAGCTACAGGTTTGTTTACATGCACCCAAAAAATCCATTAGTGATCAGATTGATGGCTTTCATTTAAACATTTAATTAGGTATTTAAATGCTTGAATATTTTTAATCGTTTTAAAATATGTCTTTCTCTTTTCTGAACCCTGGTGAAAAAAAACGCATGTGTTGGTTAGGTATGTTTTGATGCTGGTTTATGCTGGTCCTTAGCTGGCCATGTGCTTGTCAAGGCCCAGCATAAACCAGCAAAGGACCAGCATAAACATTTATTAAAGTGCATTCTAGCTGTATATAAATTGTCTTTTAATTCATTTTTATTACATGGAAGTACTTTTTTTTTTTTTACGTAAAACCTATTATGCCCATTTTTACAATATGTAATATAGGTTTAGGTGTCCCCAGAATGTGTCTGTGAAGTTTCAACTGAAAATACCCCACAGATCATTTATAATATAATTTTGAAAATGCCTATTTTGAGTTAAAACAGAAAACACACTGTTTTTGTGCATGGCTTTTTAAATGCAAATTAGCTGCTGCTACAGCTCATAGCTCAGATACTCAAAAAAAAAAAAAAAAAAAAAAACATCTGTTTGATTTTGATTATCATGTCTAATGTGCTGAAATCAAGGGTTTTAAAGCCATATTAGTTTAAAATTCATTTTTTAGTAGCACTTTCATGTCTTATTGCGCTTAAACTGTCAAATACACACAGGTTTATGGTAAAAACACACAACTTATAAAAACAGCTGGGAAATAAATGGCATATTTATGTTAGATCTGTGTAGCAGCAGTGCAAAGGACCAGCTTAAACCAGCATCAAAACCTATAACCAGCATGTGCTGGTTTTTTCAACAGGGAACCCGGAATACATGATTGCAGATGTAAATCATATTGCAAAATATAGGGTTATCATAAACAGAACTTTCAGAATCTGATATCAGATTGGATTCATATGTATTAAAATAAAATAGTGCCTATCAACACTGTTGATATTTAGTAAATTCTTCTTCCTGTCATTCTGATTCAGCATCTTGTTACCTCACCTTTATGATTGCTTTACCCTTTTCTAAATGCCCCATGTCTTGCATCCTTGATCTTTCTCTCTGCTAGTTTCACTGCCCGTTTGCAAAAGATTGTAATTGATAACTGGTTGCCACTCATAATGTTGTCATAATAAAAGACTCAAGGGGCTTATTGTCTCTACTCTGCCACAGCCTACATCCTACTCGCCCTGTTCTCAGATCAGCGCTCTCTGAAACGCCACACAAACACATTCATTTAGAGCTGCTCATTTGATTACGCACATAATCTCCCTCTATGAATTTAGATGGGAAGCAATTGAGTTCCTTAACGGCCTATGAAATCACAATGGTGGCACCATCTGTTAGTAAGTTTTATTGATGGATTATAGATTGTAAGTGATGTGAGTAAATGTTTACATGTGTTTTGACGACAGTCATTTGGGGAGGATAATTAGTTTCAGATGATCACATATGTAGCTAAATTGAGATAGTAGAACAATACTCTCCAGATACCTTTATATCCCCTGCTATTATGTTGGAAACACATGCTAAGTTGTGCAGGGTTTATTTTGATTGACATTTACAGAATTGTCTTCTCATAAACATATATATTGGGAGTCCTTTAACAGATTAGATCACAAATGGATCCTCTTGGAATATCCCTGGAGGCTGTGTCTTATATTTGTTCAATAAACCAAGAGTAGCATTTAGATAGTGAATGTTCCCTGCAGTTTGCCAATGTCAGTGGATGACAGTTAATCTGAAGTGTCATTCATTTACAGATAAATGGACTTACAGAGACAGAGCCGCTATATCTTGGAGTCTTGTTGATGGGTGTTGCATTAAATGCTTATTTTACCCTGCTCAGTGTCCATTCTTTGTTACAGGAAGCAAATCAATGAATTTGGGTCCAGGGTCTTGAAAAGCCCTAGAGACATGGACAAGAGAAATGTTCTTTCATTTAGAAGTTCAGCTCTCAGAAACTCTTCCACAAGCCCATCCGTGTTTGTCTTAATCATAGGTATGAATAGCCAGTGAAAGACAGAAGGAAATAACAGTAATTGAGAGAGGGAGTGATTAATGTTCTCATTGTGACTAGATTGGGTAACAGGCAACCCAAAGCTTTCATCGATGATGGCTCTATTGGGTTTGACAAGTATGAAAATATTTTCTCATATCAGACGCACTGATCAAGTTACAGCAGGATGGGGAGAATCTGAAAGATTACAAGTCTCATTCAGCCAGAGGGGCAATAACTCTCTAAACATTCATTCTGGATGATTCGGCAAGCAGGCACTTTGTAAATTCCAGTACCCATGGCTCTTGTGCAGCAGGCCGATAACCACAGATGAACTTATCAGGATTAACTCAGTGGTTCAAATGAGCTGAATTATTAGGTACATTAACTCTTGTGAGCACTTTAGCATACTTTTGAAAAGAGTACCTAATACAGAAATAAAATAAGGAGAGAGCAAACGGAATATAATGTTTTGGGCACTTAATGGCAACTAAATCAAATAAGCTGCACTTTAGAGTCTTTTTGACCTGCTTAAAAGGGATAGTTCACCCAACAATGCAATTGTGATGTTTATCTGCTTACCCCCAGGGCATCCAAGATGTAGGTGACTTTGTTTCTTCAGTAGAACACAAATGAAGATTTTTTGAATTTGGTTTTGTCTGTGTATGTTTTTTTCACTCTTAAAAATTTGGTAACCATTGACTGCCATTATATTACTGACAAACTGCAACGGTTTGAGTTAAAAATCTTTGTTTGTGTTCTACTGAAGAAACAAAGTCACCTACATCTTGGATGCCCTGGGGTTAGGCAGATAAACAAATTTTAATTTTTGGGTGAACTATCCCTTTAGGTAAGGCTTAAGAGTGACACTGTACAAATTAATAAATAAACCCATTTCAACTAAATTTAATATAATCAAATAACTATGTAAGCCATTTCAACTTAAATTATACTAAACTGACTTAAAATAAAAAAAAAAATGAGTTGCATCCTATATAACTTAAAATAATAAGTTTAAATTAGCTAAATTATTTTGAAAAGTTAAAGCAATGAGAGAAAAAAATTACATTTATCACATAATTAAAAAAAAATGTGTTAGGAAACATTTATTGAAGTGCATTCTAACTGTATATAAATTGTCTTTTAATTCATTTTTATTACATGCAAGTACTTTTTTTTTTTTTTTTTTTTTTTTAAGGAGAGCTGTTATGTCTCTTTTTACAATATGTAATATAAGTTTTGGGTGTCCCCAGAATGTGTCTGTGAAGTTTCAGCTAAAAATACCCCACAGATCATTTATTATTCTGAAAATGCCTATTTTGAGTTAAAACAGAAAACACACTGTTTTTATGCATGTCTTTTTAAATGCAAAAGAACTGCTGCTACAGCTCATAGCTCAGATACTCAAAACAAATCTGTTTGGTTTTGATTATCATGTCTATCGTGCTAAAATCAAGCGTTTTAAAGCCATATTAGTTAAAATTTTATTTTTGAGTTCACTTTCATGTCTTATTGCGCTTAAACTGTCAAATACACACAGATTTATGGTAAAAACACACAAGTTACAAAAACAGCTGGGAAATAAATGGCATATTTATATTAGATCTGTGTAGCAGCAGTGTAATATACAGTAAATAAATCAGTAAATCCTCTCATCTCTGAGGCTGAGGCTGGTACTCTAAATAGTCTTCTGTGCTTGTCTGTGCAGCCAACGGCAGAACCGTTAGCATGCTTTGCATGAACTTTTTTCATGTCGTTAGAACTGGTACACCTTTGTTGCTTGCAAAAACAAAATGACGGCCCCATGGATTAAAACGTGCAGATTAAAGGGGCGGTAATATTATAATAAGATCCCCTTTCTATGTCACAAGGGGAGCGAAATCTGAGCGGCTCATGTTTTCACAAGCTTGCAGAGAAAGGCTGGTTAAAATTACTGGGTTGTCCTTTCTTACATTTTCTGGGTTAGTAGATGCACTGGGAACCTGATTATAGCACTTAAACACGGAAAAAGTCAGATTTTTTGTGATTTGTCACCTTTAAAAATACGCATCTGTGCAAATTCAATACAATTAAAAACATTTATTTTTCACAAGGTAACCTTCGGAGAGCTGAGTAATAACTAAATTTAAGCTTGATTGATGTTCCATTAGTTATATTTGGGGTTTTAATCAGGAATAGAGCTCCAATAATATCTCTCAGTTGGGTTTTTATTAAATTAGAACAAATTAAAATCATTTAAATGTTGTAATATAATAAAACATTAGTATATGAATTACTTTTTATATATATTTTTTTTTTGTCTGGACGTATAAATAATTTAACTATATGTGTAACAAGAGGCAGGGATAAAATAGAAAAAAAATCAATCCCTGATGGAGTAGCCAGCTGCAAAAATCAACAGTTTTCTTCCCAGTCTTTATAAAACGTTGAATCCCCTGCCACTCCGCCAAAATCTAGTTATTAAAGTAAAAACAAAGTGTCTGTACACAAAGCATGAATGTTTTATAGGATACAGAACCTTCAGAGTCAGAGCCTTGAGCAACTAGCGCTGGCTTTTGAACCACCTACTGAGAGCATCGAGCTTTGAGAAGCCAACCCAATAAAACAAGCCTGGTTTGCAGTCACACATGTGCCAACACACAGAGTGACTGGCTGCAAAGGGAGGCGTATTCCTCTGTATAAGCAGAAAACTCAAAATACTCCAAGTCTGATCTTCGCTGTGTGCCTTGCTGTACATTGACACTGTTTGATAAGCACTTTCAAAGGAAAAATACTTACTTTTTAAACAATGGAAATTATTCAACCAAATAAGATTGACTCATTCTAATTAGTTCACTCTCATACCATCCCAAACCAGCATGCTGTTTTTTTGTTTTTTTTTTGTCTACACTAAATAAAGGTGCTTTAAAAGGTTCTTCACAGCGATGCCATAGAAGAACCATTTTTGGTTCCACAAAGAACCAGGTTCTTTAAAGAACCATCTCTTTCTTACCTTTTTTATAATCAGAAGAACCTTCTTTCACAATAAATAACCTTTTGTGAATCAGAAAGGTTCTTCAGATGTTAAAGGTTCTTTATTGAACCATTTAAACAAAAAAGCTTCTTCTATGGCATTGTCAAGCACCTTTATTTTTAAGAGTGTATAAACCATAAAGCCATTTTTATAGTTGTAACTCACTATGAACCAGCTAATGGGTTTTGGTAAGACATGAGAGTGTATAAACAATGACAGAATTTATTTTTAAGCCTTCATTTGTCTGTTTTTGAAAACATTCATGCCTAAAGGACATCTTTGGATAGATTAATGATTGTGGCTCCCAAAATAGACATGCCTTTGTTATAGTACACAGAGGATGTAAGCTGTCAACTACTCAAAGATGTTTTTTCTCCTCGTTTTGCTTACTTCTCAGGTGGAAAATAAGAAAGGTGAGGCTGTTCAGAGTAGTACTTGTGGTGCTCGCATCGGCTGGTTGGCTCGAGCTCACTGACTATAAAAGAAATCATTTCACATTTGATTTGGTATTTATGAGCGTCACTTTTATCTATTTATTTATTTATTTTGTATAGTGATTGCTTCTTCTTTTTCCATCTCACACTCGTTGACTCACTCTCTTTCTCTTTTGGAACAGATTTGATGCTGTTTTCTATCTGTGCATGTAAAACCGTGCATCTGTGGAGTGAATTGTGGGTCTTCAATCTACGTTTCATCTGCCACTCATTCAGTAAACTAAGTGCAGAACGAGCAACAAAAGCCCAAATCAGCAGCTTTTTGTAATTTACCAGCGAGAGCAATCTCCTTCTGCTTTTTACCAGCTCCTGTAGATTTAGCCATGCTGAAGGGGAATAATTCATTTGTGCTACATTGTGGTTGAAAATGGATGGAAATAATCTGAAAAGCATTTCCTCCATCACATGTTTCTCGGTGTAAGACCTTAACCACAATGTGCTGAGAGGAGACCAGATAAATGAACATAACCAGTCTTGTCACTTACACTGTAGAATTGCCAGTGAATTTAAAGCAGGACTTCGGCAGTTCTCCAGTGTGCAGTCGTTGATGCTCTGCTGATCTTGTCAGATGAGGGCTCCATTTTAATGCAGATTTTTGCACCAGAGAGAGCGAGAGAATGATGGGGCAGTCAGTGTGGTGTGCTGTTGTTGGGTCAAAGCTTGGTCAGATCTCTTTCTGATGGAGTTTTGTGTTTGAGTAGTGCTGGGATTTTAGACACTTCAGGGAACGTATAAGAATCACATCGCTGAGACCTACTAAATACCAATTTTTCTGTGTGTGCACGCTATACTATCACTGTGCCTTACAAACTTATGGTTTATGCATTTGTTTCCAAATTGTTTGGTGTGTTGAATTATTTATTATTATTATTATTATTATTTTTAATGGGTAATGCTTTAGTTGTATAGAGTCATTGGAATATGCATCGTCAAACCTGGTCTGTGACCCTTCATCAGATTTTGGTATCAAGTGAAAGTACATCAGAAGCATGGAGATGTCACTAACACTCTTAAAAATAAAGGTGCTTTAAAAGGTTTTTCAAGCGATGCCATAGAATAACCATTTTTGGCTTCACAAAGAACCATTCAGTCAAAGGTTCTTTAAAGAAGCATTTCTTTCTTACCTTTTTATAATCTGAAGAACCTTATTTGCCACAAAGAACCTTTTGTGAAACAGAAAGGTTCTTCAGATGTTAAAGGTTCTTTATGGAACCATTTAGACGACTCATTTGTGTTTGCCATTTTGATTTAATGTACTTTAACAGGTCTCTTAAATGTCAGGTAGAGCATATTTTGTGTTTTATAATGCAATTATGAACAAAATGCAGTAGTACAGTTACTTTGAATTCTTCTAAGGGATCAAAATATTTTTTTTTTGTAATATAATTTTGGAGAGCTTGCTGAAGAGATCAAAAACTACTTTCCACAAAACATTTGATGAGTGAATTTATAGTTTGGGAGAGGAATGAATGAATGAATAATGTCATCTATTCAGGGTGAAAGTATATTTTTTCTTGTCACCGTTGCCAGTGTTTAAAGGATTTATTCAAAAGCTACAAAGCTTTCTTATATCTTTATTTTTATCCAAAATATAACAGTATTTAAATGTTTATTTATAACATTCTAATATAAAAATGTTTCTCATTAAAAGTAATAGAATTGCTCATTCGTCAATATAGTGTCATCAAGGGGTACCTTTAGTATACCTTAATTTGTGACCATGCTTTAGTTACAGAGGCCTATATGGATTGAATTGGGGTTGATTTTAAAGTAACAATATTACAAGACATGACACTTGTGTTTAAATTACTTTAGAGCTGTCATTTCTAAAAGACACGCAACAAACCAAAACCTCATGTTTGTGCAGGTCACAAGCCTCTTTTCTGTTGCTGAACATTTGAGACACAGCTGTTGCTCAATTTAGACAAGCCGTACACCCCAGGCCTGACTAATATCACCCACACAGGAAATAAAGAGCTAGAGTGCTGGTAATGTGCTTTAGAACAGAAAATGCATTATTTCCCAACACAGTATATGATTATCCTCAGCATGCAAAATGGGTGGTCTTTTTTTGAAATGTCAGACTAATGGCAAGACATTACTGAGCACATAATTCAACCCATTCAACTTCAATTATACACATACACCTTCAGTCTCATGAATTCATTATTAGACTGAAGTAGAGGTTCTCAACCAGGGGGGCGGGGGCCTCAGAAAGTTTAGAAAAGGGCTCAGATTATGCCTTTTAATGAAGTCTTGGTTTTATTTTGGGGTGCCCTAATAGATATTTATGCTTGATTGTTCCAAAAGTGCATTATTTTTCACATATTTTCTTTAGTGCAGATTGCAGCACCCCAGTCTGTTTCAAACACCCTGTTTACTTCTCGTTTCCAAGAAACCCCTGTCTCCGAAATTCAAAATGTGCTCTGATTGGATAGCTGGCCCAGTGTGTTGTGTTAGATGAACCACTTAGAGCGTGTTCTAGAAATGCCACATCACATACCATAAAAAATAATAATAATAATAGTAGTATCCCTTTAAAAGGAATGCTCAAGATAACTTAAGAGGAGACACTGCAGGCTTTTTCATGCACCTGTCTGTGTCAAGTTTGATTTTTTTGGGCTTTTTGGTGTTTCATAAAGTGTTTTTTTTTTTCAGACTAGTGGAAAGAAAACACCCAAAAGACACTGTTAAGTGTTTGTTTTATAGCATTTTATCTATTTGTGTCAATAGATTTTAATTACAATACATATATTTAAAGGCCGTTTTCTCAAAATGAGTTTTTTCTTCTGCACTGAGCCAAATCTCCACTTCAATAACACTAACACACACCAAACTTTACATTTTTATTCCTGCCTATATTCTGAAGATTTTTACAAAGTGTTTTGTTAATGTATAATTTGCTTGATTTTATACAACATGTTAATCTCCCAAAATGGTAAAAAAAAAAAAAAATATATATATATATATATATATATATATATATATATATATATATATATATATATATATATATACATTGTTTTGTGTCTATTCTATTTTTTTCTCTGAATTATGGAGTGACAAAATGAGATGCTCAAAATCCCCTCTGTAAAAATATTTGACTCTAATATGTAAAAAAAAAAAAAAAAAAAAAAAAATTGAAACTGATTTCATCCAGTGTTTAGATTTTTGTACTGGAAATCTATGCAAATTAGCACATATTTCATTAAATAATGCCTCATTTGCATATTTAAACCTAACATTTTAGAAAATTTGTAATACAAAAAATGTTAGCAATTATCAATGTAATCGATTAACTGGGTATGTAAAGTAATAACTATTAGGTTGTTTTTTTTTTGTTTTTTGTTTTTTTTTTGTTGTTTTGTTTTACCATATTCAGCTAAGTAAAACTCATTTTAATGTACCCTCTCAACAACTTTCTGTAAAAGTTGTGAATAATACAATTAAATATCCAGTAATAATCCAGCATTCTGGCTTCATTTGTGAAATGTGGTTGACACAATATACTTTAATGTGAAATGGTAAGTTAAACACATCAGATGTTTAGATCCATTAAAAATGTTGATATGAATTTAAGAAATGACATGCCATCAAATATAAAATATGTGATATCTTTTTTCCCCTACACTCTTAAAAATAAAGGTGCTTCACGATGCCATAAGATCCCTTTGTCTAAATGGTTCTATAAAAAACCTTTAACATCTGAAAAACCTTTCTGTTTCACAAAAGGTTCTTTGCGACGAAAGAAGGTTCTTCAAATTATAAAAAGATAAATAAGAGATGATTCTTTAAAGAATCTTTGAATGGTTCTTTGTGGAACCAAAAATGGTTCTTCTGGCATCACTTTATTTTTAATAGTGTATATTTGAAATTAATAGAAAAGATATCAGACATGTTTTTATCCAACCCTCCATTTTATGGTTCAAGGTTATATAGTTTTATGTTGAGTGTATTCATTGTACTGCTCTAGAGTTCAATATGGCATAGCACTGTACAATATTTCCCAGCAGTTTTGTATTCATGTGTTTAAGGGCTGATTGCAGTGTGGCCTCTGTGAAAAATGAGATTTATACAGTATTTACTCTCGTCCCAAGGCTTGAATTATATCAGACTTTGGCAGTATTGGAAATATGGCAAACATCTCACATCTTACATTTATGTTACATGGTGCTAAAGATGAATGTCTTGAGTGGGGCAAAGGTCCAAATTGTGTAGAGGGGGCAGAACAGTCCCTCGCAATGAGATCTGGCAAGAAAACCTGGACATTTCAGCCAAAGAACCAAATCGCATCACGTCCCTGGCCACACCTCCGCATGCTAAGACAAGAAACAGGCATGAAGAGCTTTAGGATTTGACACACATATTCCCTTGTGGGTGCATGTGATGTCCTTCCTGTGATTCTTCACATTCTAACCGTATTTTTTTTTTTCAGGCTTTTTCTTAGTATTGTTTCCCTTAAGCTTTTTCAGAACACTTTACTGTAACCTGTAAAGGCCCCTTAACGACCTAGATGACTTTGAGATGGATGCAGTACTGATGCTGTTATTTTAGGACAGAAACGTCAAAGTGCTTTTCAGAGTCTTGAAATCATCTGGCTATGTACTGTATGTCAAAGCAATCATGAAATCGGCTGGCAGGTACACTGAGTAGAAAGCTTGAAGAGTGGCCAGCAAAACGTACAGTAAACCAAGTGCCACTGTATTAGTTAAAATAATGATTCTGAGCCATTTTTTTTAATAAATTTGACATAAATAAATAATAACATGCCAAGTCAACCATATGCCATTGAAATTAATGGCAGTGCTTGAAAGGTTGTTTTATTTCCCCTTTCTTTCAGGTATTGTAGACCTTTCTGTCTTTAAACAACTGCTGTCAAAGTATTGCAGGCATTTGAAAAACATGATTATATATTATATTATATATATTTAATTCTGAAGCACAGTATAAAAAACTTAAATGAGATATTTGAAAAAGAAATCTGATAAAAATTAGAGAAAACTTACAGACACCTCAAAATTATTGGTGCTAATTTCCTTAATTGTATGTCAAAGCCTATTTAACTGGCAGCATTCCTGCAAGATGGTGGGCCACTCTAATGTGACTGAAATCCTGTGACAGGAAGTTGTGTCCAGATGAATACCAAAGGGATGACACTTTCAGCCACTGAAAGAGAAGCTGGTAATGCCACATCTGTGATTTCTTAAATATTGCAGGTTTACAATGACACTAATTCATTCAAGTCCCCCAAAAAGGCTGGTCGTCCATCTAAGACGAATGCACAAGAGGACAGGATAATGCAGAGACTCTCAATAAGAAATCAGTTCAACACTGCAGCTAGAATTGATTTGCCAGTTCAGTGCTGAACAGGGTAAGGATCTGTCTCGGCATGTTTAAGAAAAGTCAAACTCAAGTCTCTCATCAGCAGAGAGAATAAAAAGGCAAGGCTTACCTTTGTGAGGGGAGTGTTGTGTGGAGAGAGAAGAACTGGTCCAAAGTTTACTTTAGTGATAAGAGCAAGTTTAATTTATTTGGGTCTGATGGGAAACGTTTAGTTTGGTGTCAGACTAGGGAAAGACAGAACCCCAAATGTATAAACAAAAGTACAGATGAATATACATATGGTACATTTTATAGTAAAGGCTAAATGATATACAGATGTACTGTACAATAATTACTGTTTTTGCATGATTGTAAGGCATAGGTTTAAAGTTGATGTAGGTGTACAATGAGGAAAAAATTATTCAATCCCCTGCTGATTTTATATGTTTACCCAAAGACAAAGAAATGATCAGTCTAAAATTTTAATCATAGCTTTATTTTAACAAATATGATCTTCTCCTGGAGTCCTTTGACTCAAAAGTTAAGAATGTCATTGATGACATCGCACCTGTAAAAATCAGAATTTCTGGCGAACAGAAATCGCCGTGGAGAAAATCAACAGCAGTACAGAGTATGAAAAGACAATGCAGAAAAGCTGAGCGGATGTGGCGGAAGACGAAACTCGAAATTCACTATAGCATCTATAAAGACAGCCTTCATGCTTTCAATGCTGAACTAGGTAAAGCTAGACAAATGTTCTTCTCAAACCTTATAAACAGGAACTTAAACAACACTCGCACTCTTTTTGCTACCGTTGAGAGACTAACGAACCCCCCTAGTCAGATCCCTAGTGAACTGCTCTCCGACAGAAAGTGCGATGAGTTTGCTTCCTTCTTTTCTGAGAAGATCAATAATATCAGAAAGACAATTAGCTTACCCTCAAGTTATGCAGAGGTCAGACAGATTCGACCGCAATTTCAAAAAGAAGTCATTATGTCTACTTTTGAAGCAATCGATAGCAACATTTTGGAAGAAACAGTACAGCACCTCAAATCGTCAACCTGCCACCTTGACACACTTCCAACATCTTTTTTCAAAAGTGTGCTTAACTGTTTAGAAGCAGATCTCTTAGAAGTGGTGAACACCTCACTTCTTTCTGGGACTTTTCCAAACTCCCTGAAAACTGCTGTTGTTAAGCCCCTTCAGAAAAAGAAAAATCTTGATAACACCATATTGAGCAACTATAGACCAATATCAAATCTTCCTTTCATAGGCAAGATTATTGAAAATATGGACCATTTCCAATCTGGTTTCAGACCACATCATAGCACAGAGACAGCGCTCATAAAGATAATAAATGATATTCGCCTAAATTCAGATTCTGGCAAAATATCAGTGCTGGTATTACTAGATCTCAGTGCTGCATTTGACACTGTCGATCATAACATTCTTTTAGATGGACTGGAAAACTGGGTCGGGCTTTCTGGGATGGTTCTCAAATGGTTCAGGTCATACTTATAGAGGTTATTACGTAAGTATAGGAGAGCATAAGTCTAAGTGGACGTCCATGACATGCGGAGTCCCACAAGGCTCAATTCTAGCCCCGCTGCTGTTCAGCCTGTATATGCTCCCACTAAGTCAAATAATGAGAAAGAACCAAATTGCATATCACAGCTATGCAGATGATACCCAGATTTACCTAGCCTTATCGCCAAATGACTACAGCCCCATTGACTCTCTCTGCCAATGCATTGATTAAATTAACAGTTGGATGTGCCAAAACTTTTTACAGTTAAACAAGGAGAAAACAGATGTCATTGCATTTGGAAACAAAGATGAAGTTCATAAGGTAAATGCGTACCTTGACGCTAGGGGTCAAAAAACAAAAGATCAAGTCAAGAATCTGGGTGTGATTCTGGAGTCAGACCTCAGTTTCAGTAGCCATGTCAAAGCAGTAACTAAATCAGCATACTATCATCTCAAAAACATTGCAAGAATTAGATGTTTTGTTTCCCGTCAAGACCTGGAGAAACTTGTTCATGCCTTTATCACCAGCAGTTTGGACTATTGTAATGGTCTCCTCAACGGCCTTCCCAAGAAGACCATTAGACAGCTGCAACTCATACAGAACGCTGCTGCCAGGATTCTGACTAGAACCAAAAAATCAGAGCATATCACACCAGTCCTCAGGTCCTTACACTGGCTTCCAGTTATGTTTAGGATAGATTTTAAAGTACTTATACTTGTTTATAAAGCACTCAATGGCCTAGGACCTACATACATTGCAGATATGCTCACTGAATACAAACCTAACAGACAACTCAGATCTCTAGGATCGAGTCAGTTAGTAATATCAAGGGTTCACACAAAACAAGGGGAATCCGCTTTTAGCCATTCTGCCGCCCGCAGTAGGAATCAGCTTCCAGAAGAGATCAGATGTGCTAATACATTAGCCACATTTAAATGCAGACTCAAAACTCATCTGTTCAGTTGTGCATTTATTGAATGAGCACTGTGCTACGTCCGAACAGATTGCATTATTTTATGTATAATCATTTTACTGTATTAATTAATTTTAAATCATTTTTTTAAATCATCTTAAATGTTCTTAAATTTTGTTTTTATTGTTGTGATTATTATTTTAAATTTTTATGATTTTTATTCTACTATGATTTTAATTCCTTTTATGTACAGCACTTTGAATTACCATTGTGTATGAAATGTGCTATATAAATAAACTTGCCTTGCCTTGCCTTAACAGTAAGAGACAGAATAACAACAACAAAAAATCCAGAAAAATGCATTTCAAAAAAGTTATAAATTGATTTGTATTTTAATCAATCAAATTCCAAATTCTCCTCCATGACCAAGACCAAAGAGCTGTCCAAGGATGTCAGGGACAAGACTGTAGACCTACACAAGGCTGGAATGGGCTACAAGACCATTGCCAAGCAGCTTGAAGAGAAGGTGACAACAGTTGGTGCAATTATTCGCAAATGGAAGAAACTCAAAATAACTGTCAGTTTCCCTATGACTGGGGCTCCATCTGGATCTCACCTTGTTTTAATGATCATACAGATCTGGCCATTAAAAATGCGTCTATTTTCACGCGGCAGCCTGCAATTCGGCACGCGTGGGCACGCGTCCTACCGCAGCTGCTTTTTTTAATTTTTTTACAACGTTGTTGCACTTCATATAATATCCACCAGGTGGCGCAAGGAACAACATTCTGTAGCCAAACACCATGGCCAGCTCTAGGGGGCGTTGGTCACAAATACCAGTACAATAGTTGATTGATTATTATATGTTAATGATTCCTCTTTCCTGAAATTATGGTTCAAACCAATAGCAAAAAGATAGCCTATTCATAAGCAGGTGCAGTTGTATTGTTATTTTGTTTTCTTTCTTTGTTTTCTTGACGAACATTTATTAGACTGCATCGGAAATAGAAATGTTAATTTCAGTTATTTTATTTTTCCAACCGACAACTGACGTAAACCGCTAAATTCGTTTTCAGGGATTAATTATACACAAGCAAGAAGCAGCATAAACATCAGAACCTCACGCGCAGAGCTTATGCACAGAGAAAAACCCAATAAACCTATATATAATAATAAATAAAATAGGCCCATATAAGAAATATATGTTTTTCTTTTCTGAATGAATAATAATTTAACAAATTAATAAGTAGCAAGCCTGTATGCAGAATTTTAGGCAATTTCTGTGATGCGCCCTTAAACCAGCATCTTGTTTCCATTATTATTATTTTTTTTACAAGTAGCCTACACATCTGTTTTTTGTTTTTTTTTTTAATTGTGATTGTACACAAATAACAGAAATATGTAAAATAGCATAGTTTTGAGCAATGCCGTACTCTTGAACGAGTATTGTAAGCTGTATCCACTTTATTAAGGGGAAAAAAATCAAGTGATCCTGACGGCGCCGCAGGCAGTTAAATAACTCGACAACTTTCACCTTCACAATAAAATACATTATATATTTCAGCGTTTTAAAGCAACATCAAATTAAGATATGCATGTTTAAGAGGTAGTTTGTCTTTTTCTTTTTCTAAGATACACAATTTTAGATACACTGACAATTAATTTGAGTAGAGACAAATAGAAATGGGAAGGATAAATATAAACTACAGTATTTTTGCGATTTTGGTGCTTAGAAATGTATTCTAAGCGGGCAGCGGGCGAATAATATAGTTAATATAGCGCGGAGCGGGTGGATGAGGAATAAAACCTCGTGGAAGCGGGACTGGAAAAGCACTTTGTATAGAGTATAGACTATTTAGATACTTCATCATCAAGCAAAAATTTATTCATAAGCAGGAGCAGTTTTATTATTATTTTCTTTTCTTTTTTTCCTGATGAACTTTTATTAGACTGCATTGAAAATAGAAATGTTAATTTCTGTTTTTTTTTTCCAAACGACAACCGACGCGTTTAGTTATTAGCCTATTAACGACCAGATTGTGTTAAATTACATTTAAATTTAAATTGAAACGTGGCTGTGTCACATTAATAACGTTTTGAGGGGTTAATTGTACACAAGCAAAAAGCAGCAGAAACATCAGAACGTCAGGCGCAGAGCTTATGCACAGAGAAAACCCCAAAATAAATAAAAATGCCCATATGCGAAATATAATTTTCTTAATGAATAATAATTTAACAAAACGAAATAAAATAAAATTAATAAGTAGCAAGCCTATATGCAGAATTGTAGGCAATTTATGTGATGCGACCTTAAACTAGCATCTCGTTTCCATTTTTTTTTTTTTTACAAATAGCATACACATCTGTTCTTTCATTGTGATTGTACACAAATAACAGAAATATGTAAAATAGCATAGTTTTGAGCAATCCCGTACTCTTGAAGGAGTATTGTAAGCTGTATCCACTTAATTAAAGGGGGAAAAAAGTGATCCTGACGGCGCCGCGGGCAGTTGAATAACTCGACAACTTTCACCTTCAGAATAAAATACATTATATATTTCAGCGTTTTAAAGCAACATCAAATTAAGATATGCATGTTTAAGAGGTAGTTCGTCTTTTTCTTTTTCTAAGATACACAATTTTAGACACTGACAATTAATTTGAGTAGAGAGAAATAGAAATGGAGAGGATAAATATAAACTACAGTTTTTATAGAGTTAAAAATTAATTAATTTATTTATTTATTATTATTATTATTATTATTATTTTGATTTGTTTTTGCGATTTTGGTGCTTAGAAATTTATTCTAAGCAGGCAGCGGGCAAATAATATAGTTAATATAGCGGGAGCGGGTGGATGCGGAATAAAACCTCGTCGAATCGGGACTGGAAAAGCACTTTGTTATATCCTATAGACTATACTTCATCATCAAGCATGGGCGTCGGGAGCAAAATAAATGTAAAAATGTAAAAACAGAAAAAAATACTTTAGTATATGCCATTTTCTGTAGTCTGGTGCCTTTTATTTAATGTTTTTACACAATGCAAATAGGCCATATTTAGGCTACAAATATTACAAAAGACGACTATTGTGCAACATTTTCAGTGGCGCAAGTGATAATACGAGTAACACATCGTTTTTGACGCGAGAGACCCGAGTTCGCGTCCGCCTTTTGGTGAAATCATTTTCGAAATCGTCTCCCTTTTCACTTATATCATATCGGAAAGGCATTTGTTTATTTGTAAATTAATGAAATAATTGAAAAGTTGAAATAAAGTATCAACTAGGGTTAGGTCACCTAACTTAAGTGTATCTGAGCACTATACTGTACTTTTAGGAGTGTTAATAATTAATTTTATTATTATTATTATTATTATTATTATTATTATTATTATTATTATTATTATTATTATTATTATTGTCTTTAGATTTGTTCTTACATTTTTGATGCTGTACATTAAGATGGCGCACTGCCCATGCAGTTTTTTTTTTTTTCTTAAAAACTAATTGAAGTGAAAGGGAAGAAACCCATGTAGATTTGGCCTAATGTCCATGTAAATACTATAGCCTAGTATTTTATCCTAATATAGAAAATAATTTAGACAAATAAACAGAAGGCTCACTTTTCAAAACAATAAAGCTTATATGACTGACAACGAATACAGTTGTTGAGTATCAAAAGTGCTCCAGTGAGTTATGCAATTTTTCCCCACCTTTTTTCTTTTTCTTTTTTTTAAAGTGGAAAAGTAGTTCTTTCCATTTCGAAGAAGTTCGTTAAGCCTGGAACTAGGCTTAAGTCTGTTCTGGGAAACCAAAGGGAAGTATTTTTTTTTTTCTTTTTTTTTCAGTTTTCTGAAAAGTAGCCGTTAATGAGGCATCAGCGTTAAGCGGCATGCAGTATAAAGAGCGAAATGTTTATGAATGGCAGAGTGGGGGTGGGGTGGGGTGTTGAATGCTGTCTGTTGCCTTGTTGTAATCAACATTTGGAGACTATTTTGGGGGTGCTGGGGGTGGATTCCGACTGCATTCAGTTGCATTTCGAATTCAGCATTCAAATGCATGCAGGGAGAAGGGGAAAGCTTTCCTCCCTCGCTCCACTTTTTTCAAAACATTAGTGTCCACGGCCCTGACACCAGTGATGCGCGGGTCAGTGGATAAACAACCCGAACCCGACCGACGTTTTCAACTAACCCGCCCGCAACTCGGACCGCCGAATAAAAAAATAAAATATTGTACCCGACCCGCCTCCTGACCCGTATGTTTAATATTAGAGTGATTATGCTGTGGAGATGCGGTCTGAAATATCCCGACATCTGAAATCCATTGGTGTACAAGCTAAAATAAAATAATGTGTCCTGTTGTAAAGTCGTTGCCGTATTGTTGTGTACGAAGTTCAGATGTTATTATTTTAAGAAATGTATATTTTTATGTTTTAGGATTCTCCTTATTTTTGTTTTAGACATCCATCAATTACGGTGAATAAAAAAATGCCGCGCTGGTGGAAACAAGACTTTCGCTTCTACTTTTGAGACCGGTGTTCGGACGTTTTTCTAAAAAAAAAAAAAAAAAAACTCTCATTTATGGTCATAAAAACAGAAGCTGAACATAATTCAAAACTGTAAAGTATTTGCTGAATAAAGAAAACATGAAGGATGCCGCTTAATATTTGGCTTTTACGTGAACTTTAAAGCTTATCCCTCATTCCATTTGTTTTCTTTGTTTTGTAATTTTATATTATTTTCGTGAAATGTATTTTTGCTCAACATGCATTTCTTGTGGCCACGAGTTTAATGAATAAACAAACCTGCGTGACATTAGTAACCCAGAATTATTTGAGATATTTAATTTTGAGTTAAGAAATTATTATATTAATTGTTATAGAAATTAATACAATATTAAATAATTATATAGGCGATGCTGTATATGCTAATGCTGTCTGTGCGCAATGTAGACAGCTTTCACAAGTGTTTACATGTATTACATGTAGGCCTACTTCAAATTAAATAGCCCTGCAAGAAACATTTCATGCATCCCACAATCTTGTCCATTGACTGACTTTCTTTTTTTCCGTAATATTTGTATTATTCGTTTATATTCGTTATTTTTTCCTTCATTTTGATCTCGTTACATAACATTCTGAATGTAAATGATAATGTAAAGGTTCTATGACTGGGTTTTTTACTGGAATGCAGTTTAAAGCTTAAATTTAACATATATTGTATTTTATTTAGTCTAATTAATAGACAAATAATTGAAGAGTGAATCATTCACGTAGTTTCATTTGGAAATAATTTATCGTCACACAGTAAAATAGGCCTACATTCCTTCTATTAACTAATAGTCTTTTTTTCGTATTTGTCTTAATATTATTATCATTATCATTAGTATTACTATTAATAATATTATTTTTATTAGCCTGTTATTTTTGTATATATTTTTATTTCCGTGCGTTTCCACCCCTTAATTTGGCTCTCTTTAACGTTCATGTTATTTTGTTTCGTCTAATTAATAGACTAGACTATATAAATACTAAACTGTTTTACTGAGAAATGAATCATCACGTAGTTTCATTTGTAAATGAAAACATGCTCATTTATCGTCACACACGGGGATAAATACAATCAAAAAGTCAAAACGTTATTGGCATAATTGTCAGGCGTTAAAAATAAATAGCCCTAACCAGGTATTGAAAAAATAATAACCTATAATAATAATAAATAATAAGTGATTTAGAGCTATCTACTTTGAATCGCTTAACCTAAATAACTTTCTGTATATGCTATTTGGCATATATTTAGCAAATATTGTGAACGACAATTATGCCAATAAAGTTTTGACTTTATGATTGTATTAATGCCCGTGTGTGACCATAAACGATTTACAGCATAATCAAAGCTTTAATGGCATGCCAGCATTTATCATTAACATTCGCAATGTTAAGAGATCGAAATTAAGGGGGACATAATGAATATAAACGAATAATAAATTTATTACAGAAAAAGAGGATCAATTAATGGATAAGACTTTAGGATGCATAAAATGTTTCTTGCAGGGCTATTTAATTTGAAGTACTTATATGTAATATTTATTCTTGATAAACTTTTGAATGCTGTCTACATCGCGCACAGACATTCGCATATACAGCATTGCCTATTGTTAATATATAACTTAATATTGCATTAATTTCTATAACAATTAATATAATCATTTCTTAACTCAAAATAAAAAATATTAACAAACCTATCTCTGATAATCCTGGGTTATGGTTACGCAGGTTTGTTTATGCATTAAACATAAGGATGTCATTACCTCGACAAAATAATCTTGTGGCCACGACATAATATGACATTCCCAGGAATTAATATCTCGTGGCAATGACAAAAAGTAATATGACGTTCCTACGAATTCATTTGTGTGGCCACGACAAACATAAGTGAACCGAAGGTGTCCCCTCCAGGTTACCGTACCTTTTAGTTTGCAGCAATGTTTTCAGCCTGCTCCAGTCCAGTGCGTTACATGACTGCCCCCTACTGATAATGTCTTTCCTATGTCATTGTATTTTCCGTGTTCCCTTGGAATACACCGGCGTCACGCGAGACCACTTTACTTCCCGCGCGCATTTTAAATGGCCAGATCTGTAAGTTTTAATGATCATAAGAATGGTGAGGAATAAGTCCAGAACTACACGGGAGGATCTTGATGATCTCAAGGCAGCTGGGACCATAGTCACCAAGAAAACAATTGGTAACACACTACGCCATGAAGGACTAAAATCCTGCAGCGCCCGCAAGATCCCCCTGCTCAAGAAAGCACATGTACAGGCCCGTCTGAAGTTTGTCAATGAACATCTGAATAATTCAGAGGAGAACTGGGTGAAAGAGTTGTTGTCAGATGAGACCAAAATCGAGCTCTTGGCATCAACTCAACTCGCCGTGTTTGGAGGAGGAGGAATGCTGCCTATGACCCCAAGAACACCATCCCCACCATCAAACATGAACATTTGTGGGTGTTTTTTCTGTTAAGGGGACAGGACAACTCCACCACATCAAAGGGACAATGGACGGGGCAATATACCGTCAGAGCCAGGGCATTGAAGCCAGCCAGGGCATTGAAAATGGGTTGTGGATAGGTATGACCCAAAACACATGGTCAAGGCAACAAAGGAGTGGCTAAAGAAGAAGCACATTAAGGTCCTGGAGTGGCCTAGCCAGTCTCCAGACCTTAATCCCATAGAAAGTCTGTGAAGGGAACTGAAGGTTCGAGTTGCCAAACATCAGCCTCGAAACCTTAATGACTTGGAGAGGATCTGCAAAGAGGAGTGGGACAAAATCCCTCCTGAGATGTGTGCAAACCTGGTGGCCAACTACAAGAAACATCTGACCTCTGTGATTGCCAACAAGGGTTTTGCTAAGTCATGTTTTGCAAAGGGGTAAAATATTTATTTCACAAACTGCAAATGAATTTATAACTTTTTTAAAATGTGTTTTTTTTTTCTAGATTGTTTTGGTGTTATTCTGTCTCTCACCATTCAAATAAACCTACTATTAAAATTATTGACTGATCATTTCTTTGTCAGTGGGCAAACGTACAAAATCAGCAGAGGATCAAAATATTTTTTCCCTCATTGTATATGTTAATAGCAATCTAATAAGTCTGATGCTCCGTTACGTTTTAAAATATCGTACTGCACTACACCTAAACCTACTTGATAATATAAACAAAAGTGAATGTGACGTAAAAACATAATCGCAAGCACTGTTTTAGCTTGTTTTTCAATCTCTCATCTTTCAGCTCTATCATCGTGAGTCATGTTTTTAATGGGATAAGTACCCAAGCATTACGCAGCCTAAGTCCAACTCTGTGCCGGCTGAGCTACTGTACCTAGCAAGCTTCTTATGCCCAGTGTTCTGACAATTTGTGCAACCCTCTCGTGTACACCTACCCCAAACCTAAACCCTAAACTGTATTAAAAACACCAGAACACCAGAAAGCGAAACATATGGAGCTGTAATCTCAACATGATTACAAGTGCTTGCTGTTTTGCCGCCTCTAGTGTTCATTTCGCTTGGAAACTGCAGTGATACGTACTTATTGATACGTATTTCGCGTCTTGTGAAAAAGTTCCCACAGGTATTTTTTTGTCATGAGATGAGATTGGAAGTGGCATGGTTTGGGGGATGTTTTCTGCAGCTGGAGTTGGGCCTCTTGTATGGATAAATTGCAGGGTGAATGCAAATGTTTATCAAAACCTTTGCCAGCATTATGCTGTTCTTTCCCTGCACGCATCTCCCAATCAACCTGTAATTGTCAGGCATGACAATGCCCCCTGTTACAGGTAAAGCAGTTCCTTGAAGCTAAGATCATTAAAATTATGAAATGACCGCCCCAGAGTCCTGATCTAAACCCGATTAAAAATCTCTGGAAAATGCTTGCAGACAAAGTTATGGCTAAGATACAATTACCAAACTATGGACGACTGAAGGATAAGTGGACCAAGATCACACCACCACAGTGTGAGAAACTAGTGATGTCCTGCGGCCGCAGATGTGCTAAAGTCATTCAAAGCAAGGGACTATACGCTTCCTACTCATTCTGTAACCCTCCAAAAATTTAGCTGTAAACTTCTTTAATACTATAATGGTTACTATTCTCTGATTTTGTATACCCATAGCTAATATTACTTTTGGCAGAATCATTCCTTTAAGCATCCAAATGCATTTGGAGCCACTGTAACTAACTTAACTTACCTAAAGGCAATCATTTCAGCCATAGCTCACATCCCAGCCAGGAAGCCTCCAGTCATATTTGCATAACATACCTGGTAAATCTTCAGACAATAGCACACAGTTCCACACATGACTGCCAGTGCACAGATCTGATTCGTCTTCATAATGGAAACCCATGACTGAACAGGCAGCCAATGATTCACCTTCCATATGGATGTGGATGCTTGAGCAAACCTGTCACTGTTTTAGATATGGAGCAACAGCAGCTTGGGATGATAAAGATGCCAGGATTCTAATGTTGTATCTTTGAACATCTCGGCAGAGACTGAACAAAAGAAAACCGAACAGAGTGAGCTGTTTTTCAGGCCTCTGCCAATAAAATGTCTATAAAATATATAAAAACATCTATTTTACACAAACACAACCTTAGTCTATGAATATACCGCATGAGCCGTATAGAATCCAAGGGCAAATTGAAGATGAATAAAAAAATATATAAATCAATATCGTCTTTCCCTACATGGCATATGACCAAACACAGCAGAAGGAAAAAGTTTTCTAACTCTCTCATAATTGGAAACTACATCTCTGGTTTACTGCAAAGTTGAATTCCTCCCAAACCCAGCATTTTGCGTCCTTACATAAGCTCCAAAAAATGAAATGACCCTGCAGAGCCGGGTTTAAGTATTCCACACTGTGATGAAGCCTGTTTTCATGCATCTACTTTTTAATATACTTCCCCATCTACCAGAAAGCTTTCATTTCAGCATTTATTGCCTATATGAATAGAACCAGAAGTTTAAAAGGGTAGAAGGGTATCAGAAAAATAAAGAGATCAAAATTCATATTTAAGGCCAAGATAGTAGATCAAGCTTGATATTTGCACCCACCTTAAAAACAGAGAGTCTCTATTAGAAACCGGTTAAACAGGTTTGTTTTTCTGCATAATAAATATAAGCAATTTTATTACTTTTTAACAAATAAAAAAATTAATATAAAAAATAACCCTTGACGTAGAATAACAGAAATACCTAACTAAATACCTAAGAACACATTTAATTATCTTGCTTTTTTTCAGTTAACTCAAAAGTAATAAACCAACAGTTATATAACATTTTCTTCTCCATGATATATTGCTTCACAAACACTGCAGTCATCTCTATGTTAGTCCGCTCCGCTGGCTTTCTGGTAAATGCTGCTACTGGTTGGTCCCTTCAAGGTTACAACCATCACAACCGTGAATGATGGACTGATAACGGCTATTTTGATAAAAATATACTGCCAAGTGAGTGTCAAATGCTATGTTTCTTGACAGTGAAACAAAGATCTATTTATCACCTTCGCTGAAATTTATATCAGATGTTAACATTGACCTTTAAAGAGGACGTCTGCGTGTGTGAGCGAGCGTACAGACAAAAAGTACACTGCTTTTAAACGAGTTAACCTCTGTCATCTTTCAATTCATGCACAATATTATATGAAGACTGCAGCCAGGCAGTTTGTGCTTTGACCATTCATTGATTTGGACAGCTTTAGAACTGACGCTGACAAATAGGTGTTGGGTTTTCTGTCAAAATCACACCCCACAACTGCATTTTTATACCATGTGTGGTTTTCTTTTCCAAACGGGAAAGTGGTTGCTAGGAATTCACTGAAAAAAATATGGTGAGAATGTTTAAAGGGGTCATCGGATGCAAAACTCACTTTTACATGTTGTTTGAACATTAATGTGTGTTGGCAGTTTGTGTACACAACCACACTACAATGAAAAAAATCCACCCAGTGGTATTTTTTAATCTTTAAAAGTAATATCCCAGACAGAGTCCGCTCCCATGATAGTTGATTGACATGAGCGCCTTACCTTAGACCCTTCCTCACTGAGCTGAAACAGTCAGACTCCGATCACCATTGTGTAACTCAGGTGCACACTGTAAAAAGTTTTCACCAGTTTCAACTTAAAAATTTAAGTTTAGCTGCCTTAAAATGTTAAGTTAAACCAACTTAAGTAATTTAAACTCACAACTTAAATCAACTAATTTTGATTGTAATAAGTTCAAATGACTTGTAGTTTTAAGTTGATTTAACTTAAAAACTTAAGGCAGCTGCTGAACTTAGGTTTTTAAGTTGAATCTGGTGAAAACATTTTTTACAGTGCAGGGGAAGACAAGAATATTTCAGATTGAGCGATTGAGGTCTTCTGTTGTTGGATGTTATAATGAACATAGCAGTTGTCATTTACTCCCGACATCTGAGCCGCTGAAGACGCAGAGGATTAACGTCCCAGGTTACGTATGTAACCCTGGTTCCCTGAGGGAACGAGACACTGCGTCATCAACGCTTTGGGGAATGCCATTGGCGAACCCGCCTCTGAATCAGTCTGTACCAATAGAACGACGGGAGTGACGTCACCGGCGCGGTGACGTCAGCGACCAGGAAGTATATAAGCACGTGCGTTTCAAACCGGCTTCAGCTTCCAGGAATGAAGCGAAGCGCGGCAGGAATGCGGGAATTATGGTCAGAGACGCAGTGTCTCGTTCCCTCAGGGAACCAGGGTTACATACGTAACCTGGGACGTTCCCTTTCGGGAACTCCACACTGCGTCATCAACGCTTTGGGGAACGATATACCAACTATCCATAATTCCAAGTTCCTGCCCAGTGGTGTTTGTCTGGGAAAGGAAAAAGGAAAGCGTTGCTTCTGGTGGATCAGGCCAGGAAGAGCTCTCTGCCTGGGGTTACCAGGACAAGAGAGACAATATCCCTCTGTCTGGGGGACCAGCCCAGAACGAGAGGGCAGTGCCAGAAGATACTTACCTGAGGGGCACTGATGGTTCTCCGCCTGGGAAACTGCCAGGACAGGAGAAGTATTACACCTCTGTCCGGGATAAATGCCAGAGCAAGAGGGAGATGGTATATACCTCGGCCCTCGGGCTCACGAGGAAAGTGGTCGCTCAGTCTGGGGACACCAGCAAAGAGGGACCAGAAGAACTCCGCCTGGAAAACTGCCAGGACGTGAGTGTGATGACATCTCTGCCTGGGACACACCCAGCGAAGAGGAAGAATGATGAGAACCTCGGCCCTCAGGCACACGAGGAAATAGTCCAAAACTCCGTCTGGGGAACAGCCAGCACAGGAGGGACTGGATTGGCTCCGCCTGGAAAACTGCCAGGACGCAAGCGGTATTACATCTCTGCCTGGGAAACTCCCAGCGAAGAGGGATCTGATCCGCCTCGGCCCTCGGGCACCCGAGGAAAGGAGTCCACCTCTGTCTGGGGACCAGCCAGACGTAGAGGGACAAGAGGTGTCTGGGGGTACCAGAACACCAGGTTGCTTCGCCTGGGAAACTGCCAGGACGCAAGCGGTATTACATCTCTGCCTGGGACGTACCCAGCGAAGAGGGATAAACCTCGGCCTTCGGGCTCACGAGATTTTGGTCATACACCCCAGTCTGGTCACCAGCCAGAGAGGGGGTTCTCCTCGGCCCTCGAGCACACGAGGAGAAAGGATGGTCCTTTGTCGGGGCTTACCCGGATCAAGAGGGACCCAAGTGGTGCCTGGAAACTTCTGGCCAGAGCACTGGAATGGCTCCGCCTGGAAAACTGCCAGGACGCGAGTAGAATTACATCTCTGCCTGGGACGTGCCCAGCGAAGAGGGAATGCAAGAACACCTCGGCCCTCGGGCACACGAGGTGGAGGCCTCTGTCTGGTGACCAACCAGACCGAGAGGAAGGAGTCGTCCTCGGCCCTCGGGCACACGAGGAGACAATAGTCCTTTGTCGGGGCGCACCCGGACAAGAGGGACACAAGTAGTGCCTGGAAACTTGTGGCCAGGGCACTGGCATGGGCTCCGCCTGGGAAACTGCCAGGACGCGAGCGAAATTACATCTATGCCTGGGGGGTACCCAGCGAAGAGGGAACTTCTACCTCGGCCCTCAGGCTCACGAGGTATAACTCCTGTCAGCTCAGGACAGAGGAGCCTGGAGTGGCTCGTAGGTCTAGCTCGTAGAACCTAACGAAGGTCAAAGGTGTAGACCAACCCGCCGCACTGCAGATGTCCTGGATAGGGACACCTGCCATCAGAGCTTTCGAGGCCGCCATGCCTCGAGTAGAGTGAGCCTTGACGCCCATCGGTGATGGGAGGCCAGAGGACTCATAAGCTGTAGTTATGGCATCTACGATCCATCTACTGATAGTGGGTTTAGTTGCAGGGAGCCCCCTCTTAGGGGGACCGTAGCAGACCAACAGTTGCTCTGATTTCCGCCACAGGGCAGCTCTGTGGACGTATGTGTCCAATGCTCGCACTGGACACATACAATTATACTTCCGATGGTCGCTCTCCACGAATGGAGGAGGGTAAAAGGCCTGCAGGGTGACTGGCTGTGGTACTGCTGTCGGTACCTTCGGTACGTACCCGGGTCTAGGGTAGAGGAATGCTTTGGCCAAACCGGGCGCAAAGTCAATGTATGAAGGGGCCACTGAAAGGGCCTGAAGGTCTCCTACTCTCCTCAGAGAAGTAAGAGCCAACAGCAGCGCCGTCTTAATAGTAAGGAAGCGATCTGAAATCTCCTCTAAGGGCTCGAATGGAGGCCTACAGAGGGCTTCAAGTACCACAGCGAGATCCCACGTGGGGATTCTAGGGTTCACCCGAGGCCTCAACCTGAGTGCACCGCGAAGGAACCGTATGACCAGGGGGTTCTTACCCACTGACACGCCACCAAGAGGGGCGTGGAAGGCCGATAAAGCCGCCACGTAAACCTTCAAGGTGGAGTGGGCTATCCCGGTGGAGAAGCGAGACTGCAGGAACTCCAGCACTGTACCAACCGGGCAGTGAACTGGGTCAGCGTGTCGCTCTCTACACCATGAAGTGAAGAGTTTCCACTTCAGGTCATAAAGTTTCCTTGTAGAGGGAGCTCTAGAGTGAAGGATGGTCTCCGCAACCTCAGTTGAGAGACCCTCACTTATGAGATGTGCCCCCTCAGGGGCCACACCCATAGTTTCCACTTCTCTGGGTGGGGGTGGCAAATTGCGCCCCCAGCCTGAGAAAGAAGGTCCCTCCTGATCGGAATCTCCCATGGAGAGCCGTCTAGGAGGGCTATGATGTCCGAGAACCATACTCGGGTCGGCCAGTATGGGGCTACTAATAGTAGACTGACTCCGTACCGGCGTACTCTTTCTAGAACTCCCGGGAGCAGAGCAAACGGGGGAAAGGCGTACAGACGGAGCCTCGGCCACGTCTGTACCATGGCGTCCAGCCCAAGTGGAGCTGGAGGCACTAGAGAGTACCAGAGGGGACACTGCGAAGTCTCTTGAGTCGCAAAGAGGTCCACCTGAGCCTGGCCAAACACTCTCCATATCTGCTTCACCACCTGCGGGTGAAGCATCCATTCCCCGGGCTTTACTTGCCCCTGCCTCGACAGGATGTCTGCCCCCACGTTGAGATGTCCAGGAATGTGAACTGCACTCAGAGAGAGGAGTTTCTCCTGGGACCACAGGAGGATATGGGACGCCAGCTTGCATAAGGGGCGTGACCGCACACCTCCTTGGTGGTTGATATAATAAACCACCGCTGTGTTGTCGGTGCGGACCAACACATGGCGGTTTCTCAGGTCTGGGAGGAAGTGCCTCAAAGCCTTGAAAACCGCCAGCATCTCCAGGCAATTTATGTGCCATGAGAGGTGCTGACTGGTCCACAGGCCGGAGGCCGAGCGGCCACTCATGACCGCTCCCCACCCGGAGAGGGATGCATCCGTCGCTAGCGTGACGCGGCGACACGGTGCTCCCAGAACCGGGCCCTGAGACAGAAACCAAGGTTTCTTCCACATGTTCAAGGCACGAAGGCATCGCCGCGTGACCTTGATCTTGCGGAAAGGATTTCCCCTCGGGGAAAAACCCTTGGTCTTGAGCCACCACTGTAGCGGCCTCGTGTGCAGCAGGCCAAAAGGTATTACGTTGGCTGCTGCTGCCATAAGACCTAACAGTACTTGAAACTGTTTGACAGTGAGTGACAGGCCTAGCTTGACCGCATTTACTGCAGTAAGGATCGACTCGATCCGAGCAGGAGACATACGTGCCTGCATCGTGGTCGAATCCCATACGACACCTAGATAAGTGGTTCTCTGTAAAGGAGACAGCACACTTTTCTTGGTGTTGAGTCTCAACCCCAAAGCTTCCATGTGAGCGAGAACAGCATCTCGATGCTGGACTGCTAACTGTTCTGAGCTGGCTAGGATCAGCCAGTCGTCTATGTAGTTGAGTATACGGATGCCCTGGAGTCGCAGAGGAGCCAGAGCAGCATCCATACACTTTGTGAACGTTCGGGGTGAGAGTGCTAGGCCGAAAGGAAGAACTCTGTATTGGTAAGTTTTGCCCCTGAAAGCGAACCTGAGAAACTTCCTGTGCTGAGGAAGGATGGAGACGTGAAAGTACGCATCTTTGAGATCTATCGTGACAAACCAGTCCTCGGACCTGATTTGAGACACGACCTGTTTGACAGTTAACATACTGAACTTCAGTTTTCTGACTGAGCGGTTCAGCTGTCTGAGATCTAAGATGGGCCGCAGCCCTCCATCCTTCTTGGGAACAATGAAGTACCGGCTGTAGAACCCGGATTCTCTGAGCTGAGGAGGGACCACCTCGATGGCCTCCTTCCTCAGAAGAGAATCTACTTCTTGTTCCATTACCAGAACCTGCTCGGGGCCTACCGTAGTAGGAAATACCCCGTTGAAGGGCGGCGCCGGGGCGCCGAACTGAATTTGATACCCTCTTTCTACAGTACGCAGGACCCATGGAGACACATTCGGCAGTAGTTTCCACGCTGCCAGAAAGTGTACTAAGGGAACCAGCCTCTCGAGGCTGGTTTCTGGTAAACTTTGAGGAATTAATTCGGTGGCCTGTAACAGCTGACTGGCAGGCGACACCTGAATTAACTGCTCTGAGGACCCCCGTGGGGGTGACAAACTTACTGGGTCCGCTACGTTGCCGGGCGGGACCACCAGCAGAGGTTTGTGCGAGACTGTCGCGCCCTGAAACACTGGCAGGGTTAGCTGACTGGTCTCCTGGGGGCCCCGAGGAGAAATGGGCACCATATGATGTGGTGAACCCCATTTCCCCCCGAGAGGGGCTGCCCTCAACGGCCCTGAGCCACAACAGTCAGGGCCGCTTAGCCGAGGACCTCTTCGACTGAAGCACGACCCTCAGGTCGGGCCTAGTCTTGGAGGCCCCCGACTTAGAGCGCTGCTTACCCCGTCCCCTTGGTCTGGGAGGGGTGCGGGTAGCAACGCTCGCTTTCTGCGCCTCGCGGCGTGAGGAGCTGGTACGCGGCTGGGGCTGCTCCCGTCCAGCAGCCCCAGAGGAAAAGACACGGCGAGGGAGGTACTGCTGAAAAGCTGCAGTTTGTCTGCGAGCCTCCTGGTACCTGCTGACGACCGCATCGACCGAGTCGCCAAACAGGCCAGGAGACTGAATTGGGGCGTCCAGCAGGAGGGCCCTGTCCTTCTCCTTCATGTCGGACAGGGACAACCAGAGGTGCCTCTCTGCGACCACAAGGGCTGCCATAGACCGCCCAATAGCACGGGGGGTCTCCTTAGTGGCGCGGAGAGCGAGATCTGCTGTACGCCGCAATTCTGACACATTAACCTCCCTGCCTTCGTCTAAATCCTTAAGCAGGTCGGCTTGGTATGCCTGCAACACAGACATAGTGTGCAGACATGACCCAGCCTGACCCGCTGCCGCGTACCCCTTGCCCAACAAGCTGGAAGTTAATTTAAGAGGCTTGGTGGGCAAGGTCGGAGCCTTCAATGATGATGCCGCCGCAGGAGACAGATAGCTCGCGAGTGTCTGTTCAACTGCTGGCATCATCTTGTACCCGTGCTCCTCGACCCCTCCCACGTTACCGTAGTAACCGGAGGAGGGGGTGAAAACACGGGCCGAGAATGGTTTTTCCCATGATCTCGACAGCTCACTTTGGAGATCAGGGAAAAACGGAAGGCTCCGCCCTGGAGGTGGCTTGCGTGTCCGCAGAAAGCGTTCGTCTAATTTGCTTTCTGGCGGCTCATGAGATTGCTCGGCGGGCCAGCTGATATTGAGTCTGGCTACCGCACGAGTTACCACCTCCAGGAGCTCCTCAAATTGGGGGGATTTCACAGGCGGTTGAGGAAGATCAACACTCTCTACATCAACCTCCTCGGAGGAAGATAAGAGAAGTGTTGAGACCTCCTCCCGGGGGGAAGAAACCGCAGTGCGGGCTTCCGCATCCAGGAGGAGATCAACCGATCTGCTGGGTGAGGAAGGAGATAGGGGATCACCCGTCTCCATACCCTCCAACAGATCGAGCTGCGAACCCCACGAGTGCAGCTGCCGCTCCGCCTCGGCGGAAGCGGGGCCAGACCCGCGAGGAACGCTGGTGAAGGCTCCCTCCTCGAAGAGAGCCCTCCGGGAACGAAGCACCCGCAGTGGAAGACGTTCACACTGCGGACAGCCAACCCCCTCAAGGGCTGACTGAGCATGCTCCGCTCCCAAGCAGAACACACACATCCTGTGTGTGTCCCCACCAACGATGAATCGCTGGCAAGGAGGAACACACATTCTGTGTGGCTGCTGAACCGCCTTAGAAATATCTAATTTCTTTCCCCTTTTGGCAGACATTGCTCAAACAAAAGCTGTGCAAACTGGCACAAAAAACAGCAATGAATAACCAGACAGACAGACCAACATAGAGCGCTTCGCTGAATGACAAAAGCTGAAGCCGGTTTGAAACGCACGTGCTTATATACTTCCTGGTCGCTGACGTCACCGCGCCGGTGACGTCACTCCCGTCGTTCTATTGGCTACAGACTGATTCAGAGGCGGGTTCGCCAATGGCATTCCCCAAAGCGTTGATGACGCAGTGTGGAGTTCCCGAAAGGGAACGTTATATTTCGTTTTTGAAAGGAAAACGCCAAACCCAATCTACATATGCATCTATGTTCGTGCGAATCATTCCTGATGCAGCTTCACCCACAGCAGAAGTGAGTATAGGGTTTTTTATGCATCTTTGCAAATGGCCTTTCTTATTAATGTGCTAGTTAGAAAGTTTTGCAGCTAAACGCGGTTAAAGTAAACATTACGGCTAGTCATCCCACGGCAGAGAGGGGCGGGGCGAGCAGAGCTCATTAGCATTTAAAGGAACATGCAACAGAATAGCTCGCTCTAAAAAGGGCTGATTTTGACCAGGTAAAAAGAGTGTTTTTTACACTACCATTGAGAAATTTTAACCAATGTTATAGACATCTCATTAAGACCCTAAAGAATCATATTAACTTGTGGAAAATGGGCATCCGATGACTCCTTTAAGACATTACAGGAGATGTTAGGTGCTTATAATCTTAATACAACATACCTGAATTTACTCAAATCTGCTTTGTATAATTAAAACATACTTAAAACTATTATAATAAATAGTAATAGTAATACAGAAAACCACATGGTTTCCATAAACCACCAATAACAATAGATAGTGGTGCAGATCTGAAATACACAAATCTGAAATACACAAATAACACAGATGACACTAAAACATGTCATTAACATTAATTTAAAAATATATATATAATCAAATGTCATGTGTGACACAGGGGACTTTTAAGAAGTTTTTTTTTATTTATTTTTTATAATAAAAATAACAAAGTAGCTCATAGTTTGTGAGTGTGTGTGTGTGTGTGTGTGTGTGTGTGTGTGTATGTTGATTTTGTCTTTACTGTTTCTTTAAAAAAAAAAAAAAACAGTAGTGTGCGTTTGTCTTTTTTATGTTAATATTATTAAAATATTACAAAAACACAAAGCAATAGGGCTAAAAATAATATTCTGTGGAGATTTTTTGTAGGTTGTAATAAGAATATGCATGAAAGCCGAAAGGATGATAGATGTCCCTGAGCACACACTGTACCCTCCTCACTATTTGGACAGCTAAAAGGTTGAAGAATTGTCATGCTTTTGCATAACCTGTCTCGGGCAATTCATGTGTGTCCGCTGAAGGGCTGGGCATTCACGTGAAACCCAGACTTTAGGCAGATACATTTAAATGGGGGCATTACTGTCCCTGTGAGAGTGGATGGCCCTGTCAGCCGCACGCCTGCTTGGTTTGCTGGAGCAGGTTTATCTCCCGCTCTCTCTCTCCATCTCTGTCACTTCTATATTCCACAATAGATGAGGACAGATGAGGTGTAGATGCACAGACGCACAAATGGTTTGTAGAAATTTGATACCCAGTGCGACCATATTGACTCCACAACTGTGGTCCATGTTACTCTTGAGCAAACATGTGTCACAAGAAATGCATCTGAGTAGTCATTCATTACGCATTACGCTGTTACAATAGACCAAGAATTTTAATGGCTATGTGGTAGAGTCTACAATACAAGATACTCAAATCCTAAAGAAAAACACTTTTTTTTTTTTTTTTTGGATTTGTGCAACACCAACTCGTTTTTAAAAGAGAACATCTTGGTTACGTATGTATACCTCGTTCCATGGATGGATGGATGGATAGATTTTGTTTTAATAGAGAAAAAAGGCTATTGCAGTTTGGAATTTAATGAAATTACTATTAGTAATTTCACTGTTATAATGTTTTTTGTTTGTTTTACCAGTTTTCATAATGTAGACAGAGAGAGTGTATACGTCTTTGTTATTAATTTCTATAATAAAAAAAACTGTAATAAAATCAGTACACTATATAAAATAAACCAAGGTAAAATTTGTGAGTCCACATTCTATTGAAAGCACAATACCTAAAATGCAAAAGTAAATTTCCCAAATGATAACAATGATTACAATTATAATTTTCAGTTTAACCATTACACAGCATTAAGAAAATGTGACTAAGATTTCATTGAATAAAATGCTCATACATTTGGTTGACAAACTTGACTAAGCAAAAACAGGACAAGGTTGACTAAATATGATCACTAAAATGTGTTTAATTAACGGTTAATTAAACATAATATAAATGCTAAATTGTAAAGTTTTCATTGACTAAAACTAAACTAAAATACTTTAGATTTTCTTTGACTAAAACTAGACTAAAATGTTGACTTTTAGTTGACTAAAAAGTGACAAACTAAATAGGATAAGGTTGACTAAATATGATTAAAAAACTAACAATGACATTTAACACGGGACTAAGACTAAAATTGAAAATAGCTGACATAATTAACACTAGTACAGTATGTTTTACATTGGTTGAGAAATGAGTTGTAAACCTTGAAAAATAAATCTTTCTGAAGATCTTTCTTTTCTGTTTTCTGAAGTGTACTTGTAGCTCAAGAGCATGGTATTAAGGATGCTGTGAACTGATAAAATGTTTACCTTGAGATGCAATTTATGTAGTTTCAAGCCAAATGCTGCTGATTAAAAAAAAAAAAAAAAAAAAAAAAAAACGTTGGCAGAACAGAAAATATAAGGTTGTTCATTTCTTTATTTTCTTGCTGTATTAGAAACCCATTCGCATCATTACAGTTTCCATTAGGCTTTGGAGTCAATGTTGATGTGCTTCCCAACTTTTTGGCTCATGGTCATCAAAGGCTCCAGCGTCCCTCTGCTCTCTCAGCCTCTCTGATGATCAAGGGCAGTCGGTTGCTTTATATGCTTGTGACTGCTGTAAACACATTTCTCTGCTAAATTAATGCCTTTGGTTTCCTACAAACCCACCAAGGTAAAAGCTCAAAGCATTGTTCATCAGTTCAGTGGTGATCAATAAGACAGCACTCAACCCCATGTGCAACTTTAAACAGAACACTGTTTTCCTGTGTTTGATTACTTGTTTAGGTGGGACATCAATCATTTAGATAATTCGGTCTCAGGCTCCTGCTGCAGAGGATACATCCTGATCTCTACTGAATGTTAGACAGGGATATTCTAGACTACAAATGGAACATTTGGTTTGCTGTTACTTAAATGAAAATGTAGGCCTATTAGTTTAAAGGATTAGTTCACTTCCAGAATAAAAATGTCCTTATAATTTACTCACCCCTGTGTCGTCTAGGATATTGATGTCTTTCTGTCTTCAGTCGAAAAGAAATTAAAGGTGCAATAAGCGATCTTTGCCAAACGGTGTTAATATTTGAAAGCACCAAAACCAACATGCCCATACCCCAACAGGTCCTTGCCCTATTTTGATATCTCCGCCCCACATTTACGTATACAACCCTGGCATTACGACAATTGTGGAAACAAGCGAAGATGACAAACAAGCATATTCAAACTAAAGCCAACACAATGCAAAATCAATGTTACTTACCTATTAAATAGAAACAACGCAACCTTGCCGTCCGATTCAACCGCTCCTTGAGTTCTCTGCACCGCTGGATAGCTGCTCCGATATTTATGTAGGTCCTACCTCTTGCCTGATCGTAACCCTTTATTTTAATGTTTTGTTCTTCCAATATTTTCATCTTTTTTTAAATTCCAGTTCTCTCTATCCATAGTCGATCTGCTAATATCTGTCCTGTGCACTCAAATTAAGCACTTTCTTCTCTCTATCATTACGAGACATGCCCCTTAAAGCTGATTGGCTACAAGTGTGTTTTGGAACTCGGCCCGACACTGCATTCAAAAGTGTTTTCCAAAAATTGCTTAGTGCACCTTTAAGGTTTTTGAGGAAACTATTACATGATTTTTCATTATATAGTGGACTTAAGTGTGGATCAGTAGGTTGAAAGTCCAAATGGCTGTTTAAATTAAGCTTCAAAGGGTTCTACATAATCCCATCCGAGGAATAAGGGTCTTATCTAGTGCAACGAACAGTCATTTAAAAATAAAAAGAAACACATTTACAGGTGCATCTCAATAAATTAGAATGTCGTGGAAACGTTCATTTATTTCAGTAATTCAACTCAAATTGTGAAACTTGTGTATTAAATAAATTCAATGCACACAGACTGAAGTAGTTTAAGTCGTTGGCTCTTTTAATTGTGATGATTTGGCTCACATTTAATAAAAAAACACCAATTCATTATGTCAACAAATTAGAATATGGTGACATGCCAATCAGCCAATCAACTCAAAACACCTGCAAAGGTTTCCTGAGCCTTCAAAATGGTCTCACAGTTTGGTTCACTAGGCTACACAATCATGGGGAAGATTGCTGATCCAGAAGACAATCATTGATACCCTTCACAAGAAGGGTAAGCTACAAACATTAATTGCTAAAGAAGCTGACTGTTCACAGAGTGCTGTATCCAAGCATGTTAACAGAAAGTTGAGTGGAAGGAAAAAGTGTGGGGAAAAAAAAATATGCACAACCAACTGAGAGAACCACAGCCTTGAGAGACTTGTCAAGCAAAACCGATTGGGTGAAGAAGCTCATAGTCCAAGTAGCTTGAAGTCCAGTGTTAAGTTTTCACAGTCTGTGATGATTTGGGGTGATGATTTTGAAAACCAAAGTCACTGCACCGTTTACCAAGACATTTTAGAACACTTCATGCTTCCTTCCAGCTTTTTAAAGATGCTGATTTCATTTTATTAATTGAATTAATATAAATTATTAAATGTAAAAAAAAAAAAAAAAAAAAAATCAACCTATTAAGTTTAGCGATGATTTAATATATTCATAATAAGATGGAGACACTGCATGGTCAGTAATGCCCTGAAGACAAGCAAAGTATGATCTCTTTTTTACTCTGACCAAAACCTTTCATGTGACATAATGACAGGCTCTTCCCAAGAACCTTCAAGAGACACTGGATCTCCACTTTTTATTTTCACAGTCTATGACAGAGCGCCAACCATGTCATATCAGAAAGTAGGTGGTGGATTCTCGTGAAACCCAAGGCAGGGAGTCAGGACGGGCCGCTGTGTGATCAGACAGGTGGGATGACTGGATGTGACAGTTAGAGACGTAACCATGTTGGCTGTGTTCTAAAGAGGGAATGAGAGCGGAAGATAAAGGAGCTCAGGTGTGGCAGGCAAAGTGAGAGGTAGACAGAAGTCAATTAGGTTTGCCTCCCACCTGTGATTGAGGCCAGTCTCATTTCTATTTAACAACAGAGGAAATGAAAGTTCATTGGGCAATATTGTGGTGAGCCTGAGCCAGATGAGACTTGTTTTAAAATAGCATCATGGCAGACAGGAAGTGAGGGAAGTGGCAAATTAAAGTATGACACTATGGAAATTTTGCATCAAATGGCGAACGTTGGAAATATATTTAGATATTTTTTTTTTTATGATGGCAGAGTCATATTGCCCCAAGTAAACTAAATACTTCAAATCACGCTGAATTTTAAAGCAGGGGAAGGTGTTGTAGATCAATGTACGTACACTCCACTTGACACCGTTTGGAAAAAAAAAAAAAGTATATTTAAAATGAGACTTCATGGGTTTGGTGACGAATATGGCAGAATGATACAGGGAAACAAAATAATCAAGATGTTCTCAAGATATTCTAATTATATAAGTGTATTCCCATCAGTCCTCTCTCCCCTACCGATTGCTGATGGTTGCCAGACAGTTTCAACAGCAATTGGATAAATTTACACACAAAACATCAGAAGGTCTTTCGTAGAGACGTTTGATGTTTCTTGGGATGAATTTGCATGTGGTTTAATTGTGGACATACAATGAGAAAGTAGAATCAACTGAATGTGGATTAACATGAAATAACAATGAGCAATACTTCTAAAGAATATTTTATTTTTCATTTCAACATTGCCAAAAATATTTTTAAGGTCAAATGTTGTATCTGTTAGCATTAACCCACCCCACCGGTCACAATAGTAACCATAAAAAAGCTCTAAACACCTTACTAATTGATGTTTTAGTGCACTTCTTGCAAATATGAAATAAATAAAGAGTCTCAATTAAATATGTGCAGTTTCACATGGTTAGTGCAAATTGTCACATGACCAGAGCAGTTTATTTCCTGAAAATTTGAAATGTGTTGATGGTTGTATTTTTAGGGGTTCTATATCATTATTCCAATCAACTTTATATAAGTTTTTTCTATGCATAAAAGTAACCCTAGAATGTGATCAGAGTTTACAATAGCTAGGCTAATACATAACAATTTTTATGACTGCATAAATATGTTAATTCAGTACACACATTATCCCACCGATCACAATTGTGATCAACCATAAAACACAATTTTTCACACACTTTTCCATAAAATGAAAAAAAATATTATTGATTATTTCAAAGGGTTACTAATGACACATGGATATTTTCATGTCTGGGGAAAATTTGGAATTAAACAGGTTAATTAAGCATGCAATTAAAGCATATGTCTATTTTCATATTTCTATTTTTCTTTCAACATTTTTTTTTCACAATGTGTTTTTTTCTTGTTCTTTATTTAAATAGATAAGTATATTGCTGTTATATATAGACTTCAAATCAGATGTTTCCATTATCCTATGTACTTTGCAGCAATGTATTTATCTTCTAAGAAGACTAACATGAAAAACAACACAGGGATACTGCAAGGATATCTGAGTCACCATTTTCATGTGAAATGAGCTCATTAAAGCCTTCAGGGGGCACATCTAATGAGTCGACAGTGCAGGAAAAAATATAGCTGCTTTTCATCTTAGTTTGGAAACATTTTGTGAAATACGAATGCCTTCATCTCTTTAGGTTGCTTGTGAAAAAGCTGAGCCAATTTGCTGAGCAGATTCCGAGAGCATTGATTCAAGTGTGCTATCAATATGCCTTCTGTTTATGCAGATGTTGATCTTAAATCAGAGTGCTGAGCAAAGCTTCTGACAGTTCATAGAGTGCAGCCCAATGAGAGAAGGCTTTGTAAGAAGAAAACGCTTTGAGTCCCAGCACAGCATTGCTGTCTTGTTCTGCGCACCTGATTCACTCTTTAACCCAGATTTATGAAGGTAATTGCGGTATTATAAATGAGTGATGCAAGCTCATCAGTGAACTAGTCATAAACAAGAAAAATGGATGTGGGCAGGTATCTCCACATCAGTGTATAAGTTATCAATCTTAAAACCTAATGGTACTGCAACAAGGTTAAAGACTTTTACATCCATTTGTTTTCATTATGTACGTGTGAATCAAAGGCTAACAGTGAATCGATTTTTCTTCTTTTAACATCATGATTATTTACAAAAAAATCTATTTCCATGTCAGCCGCAGTTGAGTGTTTGTGAAGACTGTTACGCATGTATTAAAAACAGCTAGTGGAAGAGACTTATAGTCTGTATAATGATGCTCTGTGTGATTTCATCATACACACATGAACTCCCACAGATAAAACTCTCATTTATCAGTGAAGGATAGAAAAAGCCACCATGAAATTGAAATTGGACAAAAGCCAAATTAATTAATAGCAAAATGCATAATTCTTTGTGAAAGGAAGATTTCATATAGGAATAAAAGGCTGTGTGGGCAAGCTGTGCTATGTACTACACCAAAAGAAATGAAAAGGAGATTCATTTTTTTTTTTTTTTAAAGACATAAAATATACGAAAGAATGATGTAAAGAGAAGCTAGACAAGAAACAATCCACACTCTAAGAAAGGTCTGTAAAATATGGCTCAATGTACTGTGTTAATAAGAAGTAATTTTCCGTATTGATGATTTACAGGTGTTTTACTTGTATTTTGAATAATTCTTTAACGATATATTTGCATGCAATTAATATTGACAAAGTTCAAAAGATTTAATTTTGGCTATATACTGTGTATACCAATCTAAAAGGGATAATTCGACCACAAATTCAAATTCTGTCACCATTTACTCACCCTCGTGTCATTCCAAACACAGAGGATTTTTTCATTTATCTTTAAAACATAAATTAAGATATTTTTCGTTTTCTCCGCACAACCAAATTTGTAAAATTGGAATCGAGTGGTTTAACTTAAGTCTTCTAAAGTGAAATAATTATATGATTAACAGATTTAATTAAGGCTTTAATTCTCATGTAAAGTTTGATCAGCTTACATACAGTTTTTAGAGTACATAAAATATGGTAAACAGATACTAAGACGAATTTGTTTGATGAGCAAGAACAAACTTCACTGGTTTTGTGGAAGCTCCCACATTGGAGCTTTCATTTATCATATTTGATACACTCTATGTATATATGCATTGGTAAGTGTTTATATGTGCATAAAAACAAAAGTAAATATGTTTATCATATAAAGTGGTCATGTGTTTTATGTTTTATAAATATTTAATATATTTTAAGATATATTTGTTTATGTTTTGAAGATGCATTTCAGCAATCATTTTAGTATATCTTCTCAAGGGACAATACTATAGAAATGAAACTTGGATATATTTTATAGTAGTCATTGTTCAGCTTGTATAGCAGTATAGATTTACTGTCCCTTGAAAATTACTCAACATACAGCCATTATTGTCAAAATAGCTGGCAGCAAAAGTGAGTACACCGTAAGTGAACCTGTCCAAAGTGTCAATATATTGTGTTAGCACCATTGATATCTGGCACTGCCTTAATTATCCTGGGCATGGAATTGACCAGAGCTGCACAGGTTGTTGCTGGGATCGTCTTCCACTCATCACGGAGCTGCTGGATGTTAGACACATGGTGCTTCTCCACCTTACGCTTGAGGATGCCCCACAGGTGCTTGATAGGGTTCAGGTCTGGAGACATACTTGGCCACCCCATCACCTTCAGCTTCCTCAGCAAGGCAGTTGTCATCTTGGTTGTGTGTTTGGGATCATTATCATGTTGGAAAACTGCCGTCCGGCCTAGTTTCTGGAGGGAAGGGCATCATGTTTTGCTTCAGAATGTACAGTACATAATGGAATCCCTCAATGGTTCCCTCAATGAACTGCAGCTCCCCAGTACCAGCAGCACTCATGCAGCCCCAGACCATGATGCTACCACCACCATGCTTGACTGTAGGCAAGACACAATTTTCTTGGTACTCCTCACCAGGGCATCGCCACACAGGCTGGACACCATATGAGCCAAACAAGTTTATCTTATAGTCTCATCAGACCACAGGACATGGTTCCAGTAATTCATGCTGTTGGACAGGTTGTCTTCAGCAAACTGTTTGCGGGCTTTCTTGTGAGCCAGCTTCAGATGAGGCTTCCTTCTGGGACGACGCCTATGCAAACTGACTTTTTGCAGTGTGCGGTATATGGTCTGAGCACTGACAAGCTGACCTTCTGCAACCTTTAAAGCAATGCTGGCAGCACTCATGCATCTGTTTTTTGAAGCCAGGTTCTGCACCTGACCCATCTTGGAAAACCTCTGTATGACCCTGACCACTGTAGTGTAACTCGGTTTCAGGGTGTTACTGAACCTCTAATAGCATTGGCCATCTTTGTGGAGAGCAACAATTCTAATTTTCAAATCCTCAGAGAGTTCTTTGCCATGAGATGCCATGTTGAACATCCAGTGGTCAGTATGAGAGAATTGTACTTAAAGCGGCTAATTTTAACTGCTCTAATACAAGATACAAAACTTTGTATGGTCCTGTCAAGCAGACAAAAACATAAACGTGAACATTTTGTGTAATTTAATTTAGTCAAAATTTGTGGAAGAATAATAATCAAAGAAAAAAAGTCAACATATTCAATATTGTTATACTGATTCTAAACTTTTCTGTGCAATTATTTTGTCTGTCAAATGAATGTAATGTCTTTTAATCATCTTTATTTGGGGACTTTTCTCAGCAAATACGGATATTCTGTGATGCTGTGATGGATTATTGATTCTTTAACAAAAAAAAATTGGCATCCATAATGTAGTATTAGTAGTTAAAGCTTTTCCATCACTACAACTTCTGTATATGGTTTCTCTGATATTCTCCTGAAATTGCCCTGTACAGTTTTGTACATTTTAAACATCAATCTCAAATCACTGTCTGGTACGGTGACTTCTCAAACACACACAATGAAGAAAAATGAACCCAAGCCTGTTCAGTACGCCCTCAAAGCTATCATTGTGGAGTCAGGCCTGCTCTGAAAATCTGTCATGCTACATTACGGGAGGATAGCTGCCTCTGCTCTGTCTGCTTTTCATTGGCAGGGGAGAATTCAATGAATATTTTATGGCTATGGATATTTTGTAACATGGTTCTAGTGAGCCAGCTATAGCCGCGTTCAAAACGTCCGTGAACTGAGCAGGGTTCACAGCAGGAGAGCTCTCTAGTGTAGTTAATCTGTGGCCTGAACACACAGCACGGCCTGTTATGCAATGTACACTTTAAAAAAATAAAGGTTGTGTGTAACTACCATTAACATTTTTCACATGGACCCTCTGGGGGAGCTTTGTAACATCACACAATGAACATGGTTCTAACAAAGGACACTCAAAAAAAGGGTAAATGGCTAGGGAGGATGGACTCGGTTTTTTCCTTATATTAATGAATGTAAATAAAGATGTGCCTGAGTCAAAATACATTTCTGAGATTCTAACAAGAAAAAAGAAATGGGTCTATATCTGTATGATAAAGATGATGTCTGTTAAGATGATGATTCAGACATTTTGTTTTCACTTCCCAATTATCATGACAAGTGTGGGCTGAGGCAGCACCACACCTCCAAAAAAGGCAGAGCAGTGCTATTTACGTTAATTGAAAAATGATATCATGTCCCTGTGAAAAAGACCATTAAAGCTTCTAAGAATATTTTGAGATGCCAAAAATCTCTTGAGATACCAAGAATGATTCTGGCTTGCAGAGAGTCTCATTCCAAAAGACCAAGCAGAACAAATTTCTGTGTAAATTGTTCGTAAAATCGCTCTTACATGAATTGTCGCATTCAATTCAGTTCAGCAGTTTACACAAGAATAGATTTAGGAATGATTCGTTTTGCTTGTGTTGCATGAATGAGGGACTTTGTGTAGTTATGGTTCTGCTTAAAGGCATTTGTCATCAAAAATATCTTTGTTTATGCAATCCCATTTATTTAAAACAAAAGTCTCTTTACTGTTGATTTCTATGCCTTGATAAATAACTTCACAAGTGTCGATTCTGATTTGCCATTTCTTTGTTCTATTTGAGACTCAATAAATGTGAATTACTGTGATTTAATTGTAAGAAGATAATTAGGTTTTTTTGGATAACATTATGTCTATATTATATCACTTTGACTCTATTAGTCAAAATGATATACTATAGACATAATATTACTATTAGTAAATATTATGGTATAATTTACAAAAAAAAGAGCTATGGGGAACTTAAGTATTAGTATAACAAAATGCAATTACCTACTGAAGGTTTTAGAATAATTAAAATTAGAAATGCAATCAGTTCAGACCTTAATATATAAAATAATTACTGCGCAAACATAAAAGTGGTATGCCGTTGTTCACATCGATCAGAGTTACATCAAAGCAGCTGCTGACTTTGAACATATGCCCTACATGAGTTCAAAACCATCCATCAATGTCTTTCCACTGAAATACTGAGAGCAGTCAATATCACAAGAGAGAAAACAGGGTAGCTAAAGGTGACCAGATTTCTGAAATGGAAACAATGGGCATTTCCTAGTTCAGTGGTTAAAATATCATAAATAGTAACCCTTGATAATAGCAAAATTATATAAATACAACAGTAATTACTGTGTTGAATTTCTTAAAATTATTTAATTATTTTATTTTATTTTTTATTTTTTTCT
>NC_133371.1:3554770-3593528 GCF_049309525.1 Garra rufa | reverse complement strand
TGTATGATTTTTTTTTTTTTTTTTTATTTGTGAATTACTGTGTCAAATAAGTATTTGATCACTTGAGTCAAAAAAAAATTAATATTTGGTACAGAAGCCTTTGTTAACAATTACAGAGGACAAACGGTTCCTGTAGTTCTTCACCAGGTTTGCACGCACTGCAGGAGGGATTTGGCCCACTCCTCCATACAGATCTTCTCTATATCTGTCAGGTTTCGGGGCTGTCGCTGAGCAACACAGAGTTTCAGCTCCCTCCAAAGATTTTCTATTGGATTTAGGTCTGGAGACTGGCTAGGCCACTCCAGAACCTTGATATGCTTCTTACGGAGCCACTCCTTGGTTTTCCTGGCTGTGTGCTTTGGGTCATTGTCATGTTGGAGACCCAGCCACGACCCATCTTTAATGCTCTGACTGAGGGAAGGAGGTTTTTGCCCAATATGTCACAATACATGGCCCCGTTCATCCTCTCCTTAATACAGTGCAGTCGTCCTGTCCCCTGTGCAGAAAAAAAACCACAGAGCATGATGCTTCCAGCCCCATGCTTCACTGTAGGTATGGTATTATTGGGATGATACTCATCATTCTTCTTCCTCCAAACATAGCGAATGGAGTTAAGACCAAAAAGTTCTACTTTGGTCTCATCTGACCACAGGACTTTCTCCATGAGTCCTCTGAATCATCCAGATGGTCCCTGGCAAACTTCAGACGGGCCTGGACATGGGCTGACTTAAGCAGGGAACCTTCCGTGCGATGCAAGATTTTAAACCATGACGTCTTAGTGTATTACTGATAGTAGCCTTGGAAACGATGGTCCCAGCTCTCTTCACGGCATTGACCAGCTCCTCACGTGTAGTTCTGGGCTGATTCTTCACCATTCTTAGCATCATTGATACCCCACGAGGAGAGCTCTTCCGTGGGGCCCCAGTCCGAAGGACATTGACAGTCATCCATTTTCTGACAATTGCTCCAACAGTTGACCAAGCTGCTTGGCAATTACCCCGTAGTCCTTTCCAGCTTTGTGAAGGTCTACAATTTTGTCTCTTGTGTCTTTTGACAGCTCTTTGGTTTTGCCCATGTTGCTACTTAGACTTTGGCTGATTGTGGGGTGCACAGGTATCTTTATGACAGCTAACGACCTCAAACAGGTGCTACTAATTTAGAATCATGAGCAGAGTGTAGCTGGACTATTTAAAAGCAAAATAACAGGTCTTTGAGGGTCAGAAATCTTGCTGATAAGCAAGTGATCAAATACTTATTTGACACAGTAATTCACAAATAATTCACTCAAGCCCGAAATTATTCATACCCCTGGCAAATTCTGACTTAAAGTTACCCTAAGTTTTTGTTTGACCGGAAATGACACAGGCTTTTCCCAAAAGATAATAAGACAATGTACAAGAGGCATCAATGTGGAAAAAAAAAATATGTATCCACTTTTATTTACATTTGAACAAAAAGTGACATGTCCAAAATTATTCATACCCTTTGCAAACTGTCACAGTCTATGGGAAAATCCAAAGTTCTATACCATTCCAAATAGTCCAAGCTGTTCTAAAGCATCCTAATTACCCTGATTCATTGGGAACAGCTGTTTTAATCAACTCAACAGGTGAAAAACAGAAGCTCTCTGCTGTTGGTTTGTGGACAGTCATGGCTAAGACAAAGGAGCCCACTGAGGACCTGCGGCTGCGCATTGTGGCTGCTCACAAGTCAGGAAAGGGCTATAAGACCATATCTAAATGTTTTGAAGTTCCAGTGGCTACAGTGCAAGGTATTATTAAAAAATACAAGACGTTCTGCACTGTGAAAAATCTCAGAGGATGTGGTCGGAAGCCAAAAGTGACACCTATGCTGGCCAGGAGGATAGTGAGAGAGGTAAAAAAGAATCCAAGGATCACCACCAAGGCCATCCTGACGAATCTGGGCTCTGCTGGTGGCAACATCTCAAGGCAGACAGTCCAACGGACACTGCACACTGCTGGGTTCCACGGATGCAGACCAAGGAGAACACCACTTCGAAGACTTCTGGTCTTCTGTTTTATGGTCAGAAACAAAAATCGAATAGTTTGGCCACAATGATGTAGCCTTCATTTGGTGTAAAAAAGGAGAAGGCTTCAACCCTAAGAACACCATCCCTACTGTCAAACATGGTGGTGGGAACCTAATGTTTTGGGGGTGTTTTTCAGCCAGAAAGGAGCAATACATCAAAATTCTCAACAACAACATCAGGCAGTCTGCAGAGAAACTTGGCCTTGGGCACCAGTGGATATTTCAGCACGACAACGACCCAAAACACACAGCAAAAGTGGTGAAGAAATGGTTAGCAGACAAAAACATTAACGTTTTGCAGTGGCCCAGCCAGAGTCCTGACTTAAATTCAACTGAGAATCCGTGGAGAGAGCTAAAGATCAGGGTGAATGGGCAAAAATACCAGTGGAGACATGCAAAAAGCTGGTCAGCAATTATAGGAATCGTTTGATTGCTGTAATAGTCAATAAAGGCTTTTCTATTGATTATTGAGAAGGCCATTTATAATTTTGGACATGACACTTTTTGTTCAAATGTAAATAAAAGATGAGTAATCATTTTTTCCACAATGATGCCTTTTGTACATCGTCTTATTATTCTCTGGGAGACGTCTGTGTCATTTCTAATCCAAATAAAAACTTGCTGGTTGAATAAAACTAACTTTAAGTCAGAATTTGCAAGATGGTTGGGAGCATTGAAAACTGTGTAATAATTCGATATACTATATATTATATTGTATATACAAGCAGTATTACTTTAGCATAGTTAGTATGTGACTACCTTGAACTACCTTGATATATGATAATAATAGTGCTCTGCTGTTGGCCAGGTTAAGTTAAATCAAAGTGCAATTAAAACAAAACTGAACAGAACTTAGCATAAAGAGCTCCTCATCTTCAAGTCTGATCAATAGTTCTCCCTATAGGATAAATCTCTTTTGCTGTTCTATACTATTCCTTTTCTAAGTATCTTTTGATGAAATAACATGTTCATTTAATACGTAAATGTAATGCATCTAAAATGTTAGTGCATGATATTTGGAAAATCCTATAACTGTGTTCCAAAAAACCTTCTGGCGTCTTCAACTTTATTCTAGATCTCTTGCCAGGCTTGAGAGGATATCTACATATTTCAAACTGTGGCAATAGAGATGCCAAGGTCATGGGTTTAAATCCAAAAAAAATTGCATGAACTGATAAATTAATACCATGCAGTAAATTCCCTTGGATATTCTTGTGGAAAAAAAGTATTGCGTTTAATTTTACTGAATGCCCAGTTATAGTGTACAGGTTAATGCATTTGAAATGTACTAAATGGAAAATTCATTAGTACAAATGTGTAATTACGAATATTTAAATATATGACACACAAGTTTCAATAGAAATTACATCAGTACTTAAGTGGGTCAACAAAGCACTCTTAAATTGAATTTAATGTAAATTTAAACTATACATTTTCACATTATTGTAAATAACATGCATTTAAGCGTCTGAAAACGTTATAGAGTTTCTTACAAAAGTATATTGAAGTGTACTTTTTTTACAAAGATAAAAGCACCTTTCAGATCCATACATTTAAATGTCAGCAAGATGTCCATCCCTCACTTTTCCATAACTGCAGAGAAGCAGTCATATGTCTGTGGTGTGGTTGGTAAGCAGACGTAAGAGTTGAGATTGATGGTGGTTGTGGATAATGGCAGGCTATCTCAGTATCTGTCTGCTTGCTGTACGGAAAGATTCTTCCCTCAGGTCTACTGATAAAAAAACCCATCATTGTGAGACATGATTGAAACAAAGTACTTCTGGTGTTTCGCTGTGTGTGTTTGTGTGTGGAAAGCTCTTCCTCGATCTTTACGAAAGGGATCTTTGTCATGGAAATGTGTTGAGCCAATGCACGCAAATTCATTTGGGATGTGCATTACAGTCACAAGTCCATTAGAAAAGGCTACAAGGTTCAGGCGATAATAATGATGATGGTGCCTATATCATTTCATTTGCATTCTCTTTGGCATAATTAATGTGTATAATTAAGGTTTCCATTACAAGAGAACAGATGTTGTTAGCCCCTTGCTGATAATAGACTTTGATCAGGGTAAGATAAATTTGCAGAACTGATTAAACTTAAGAAGTTTCAACTACATTAGTGTGTAGTGTTCCTCCATGGGTGTCATGATGCATTGAATGCTTATTTTTAGTCACAAATACTTTGTTAGCTCATTTAAAAACATTACCTTGAATCTTTATATTTTAGATGAGGTTATTACACAATCAAATTTAATCCAGCTACAACACATTTCTTGTAGTGATGCCTGATTCATGTACAAATCATTCTTTTTAATGAACTAGAGTGTTTCAGAATGAAAACTTAGCCACAAAGTAAATTAACTTGAACTAAAGCTTGATATGATATAAGCAAAAGCTACTATCAAAATATGGATCCGTTCATTCCTTAGATTCTGCTCCTTCAGCGAGGAGATACAGTATTTTGAGTGCTCAGTCATTGTACTTTGCTTCATGTGAAGTGAAATGAGGTATGACGGTGACCTTTACTAATTAGGTGTTGAGAAACTTGAATGGGTTTGTGCAGCTGAGTCTAAATGACAGTTTTTTCTCTTGCAGATCTGGCACTGAAAATACATTTACAAGAAGTTAGAATTCAACGCAATTATCAAGAATGATTACTCTTCTATGTGTAAGTAGGGGTCAAGAGATTTGATTCGCCCAGGTGGAAAAAAAAGTGTACTTCCACAATGTACTTAAAGTGCTCTATTTTCACGCACTAATTTTGTACTTAATATACAGTATCTTAAAAAAAGTGAGTACACCCCTTACATTTCAGCAACAATTTCAGTATATCTTCTCAAGGGACAATACTATAGAAATGAAACTTGGATATATTTTAGAGTAGTCAATGTGCTGCTTGTATGGCAGTATAGATTTATTGTCCCCTGAAAATAACTTAACATACAGCCATTATTGTCAAAATAGCTGGCAACAAAAGTGAGTACACCCTAAGTGATAACAGCAGTATGTAAACCATGCAAAGCCACATGTCCTATTCATTATGTTTATGTTTTTGTCTGCTTGACATGACCATAAAAGTTGTGTATCTTGAGCAGTTAAAATTAGGTGCTTTAAGTACAATTCTCTCATACTGACTACTGGATGTTCAACATGGCATCTCATGGAAAAGAACTCTCAGTGGATTTGAGAATTAGAATTTTTGTTCTCCACAAAGATGGCCAAGACTATTAGAGGTTCAGTGACACTCTGAAACCGAGTTACTGTACACTACAGTGGTCAGGGTCATACAGAGGTTTTCCAGGATGGGTTCCATTCGGAACAGGCCTTGCAAGGGTCGATCAATGAAGTTGAGCACTCGTTCTGTGCATCAGGTGCAGAACCTGGCTTCAAAAAACAGATGCGCGAGTGCTGCCAGCATTGCTTTAAAGGCTGTAGAAGTAGTAGGTCAGTTTGTCAGTGCTCAGACCATATGCCGAACAGTGCAACAAGTCGGTCTGCATAGGCGTCGTCCCAGAGGGAAGCCTCATCTTAAGCTGGCTCACAAGAAAGCCCACAAACAGTTTGCTGAAGACAACCTGTCCAAGAGCATGAATTACTGGAACCATGTCCTGTGGTCTGATGAGACTATAAGATAAACTTGTTTGGCTCAGATGGTGTCCAGCATGTGTGGCGATGCCCTGGTAAGGAGTACCAAGAAAATTGTGTCTTGCCTACAGTCAAGCATGATGGTGGTAGCATCATGGTCTGGGGCTGCATGAGTGCCGCTGGTACTGGGGAGCTGCAGTTCATTGAGGAAAACATGGATTCCATTATGTACTGTATATTTTGAAGCATAACATGATGCCTTCCCTCTAGAAACTAGGCCGAACGTCAGTTTTCTAACATAATAACGATCCCAAACACACAACCAAGATGACAACTGCCTTGCTGAGGAAGCTGAAGGTGATGGGGTGGCCAAGTGTGTCTCCAGACCTGTACCCTATTAAGCACCTGTGGGGCATCCTCAAGCGTATGGTGGAGAGGAGTGAAAGACGATCCCAGCAACAACCTGTGCAGCTCTGGTCAATTCCATGCCCAGGATGATTAAGGCAGTGCCAGATAACAATGGTGCTAACACAATATATTGACACTTTAGACAAGTTCACTTGCCAATTCATTGCCAGCTGTTTAGACAATAATGGCTGTACGTTGAGTAATTTTCAGGGGATAATAAATCTATACTGCTATACAAGCTGCACACTGACTACTCTAAAATATATCCTAGTTTAATTTCTATAGTATTGTCCCTTGAAAATATATATTAAAATGGTTGCTGAAATGTGAGGGGTGTACTCACTTTTGCATTAAGAAACAATTTCTATTTTTTTCATTTTTCTATTTGTATTATTTAGTTTGTTTAATTAACTTACGTTTAGTTACCACAATATAATAAAAGGCCAAAGGACAATGTTCTAATAAAAAAACAAAAACCTTAGACAAGGTTGGAAACTCTTTCCTAAGAATTTTTAGTTAGTCAGAAATTATTCAGAAAGTATTGCACATAAAACGTTCTTGGACTAGGGGCTCAAACTGGCAACAATTTACATGGCGAGTAATTGTTCAGGGCATCTCTTTCAGATTAGCTTTAGCAGAATTTGTAAGCCTTGTATGACCTGAAGAAAAAGCTTTCCTTCTACAAGACATGAAATCTACAAATGGCCTTACCTTCCTGGTGTTAATGAAGCATAGAACAGGAATCTATAATAGGGTTTTGTTGTTATCCAGTTTTCAATTTATCCTGAACTCATTAAGTGCTTGAGGCGCATAGCGACTGAACACGCTGCTGTGTACAGCGACATATATCACTCACTGAGAAAAAAGACATGCTTTAACTCAGAGCCTGTGAAAAGAAACATTCTGCCTCAACCCTGCTCTTCCCTTCAATTTTTCACAATGCCTTTGTATCTATGCACACGTTGACATTTCAGGGACAGAATTACACAGCTTGAGAGACGCCTTCAGTGATAGTCTTGACTAACGTGCTGTCACGGATCGGGATAAGTGTCACGCATGCATAAAGTCTTCACAAAATTAATAGAATGGTCTAAACCCCCTCCTCCATCTTATGGCAGATCACGGTTATATTTCATTACTGTCTAATAGGGATAAATGAGACGCATATCTCACATTGACTTCTAATTGTGTCAGAAGGCAGTGTTAGGCTGCACACGTGCTGGCAGACTGATGTGTTGAAGGAAATGGATAGAGGAATGTTGGGGATTTGTCATGGTGTCTTTTTCAGGCATATACACTCCTCCACTTGCTTTGTTCATCACAAAGGATACTTCAAGACTGCACACCAGAAAAAAAGAAAACTGAGTGATCCATCAAGCCCAGAGAGACTCATGGGTTTTATTTCAAGCCATGCTTTACATCAGTAAACTTGGGTGAGAGAATATGAAGAAATAGCTAAACCATTTTTTTGGTCATAATTCACTTACACTCACTCAGAACCTTTTACATTCACAGTTATTTTATGTCTTCCATTAAACACAAAAGGAAAATGTCAAGGCTTCCGTTTAACGTATAATGAAAGGGAATGGTGCACTGAAGGAAATTGCAACCTAAAAATGATAACATCTAAATTTTACAAATTTTATTCAAGTTAAAACTAAGAAGTAATATTGCTAAATCAACCTAAATACATCAATGCACACCACCAAAGCTACATTATGTGGTTTAAATCAGGTAGAAATCTTTTTTTTTAAAATAACACCATTTACCACAGTTTAAGCCTTCAAAACAAAACAAAAAACAATTATGAAGGCCACGTGAGTATTTTGTTATGTTTTTAAAAGTCATTTACAATAATCTCCTGTATCTTAAATCTCAAAATCAGATTCTTAACTGAACACAAGTGTGAACACAAGATTTGAAGGCAAACTAAACTTTTAGTAACGCTTTGTTTACAGTATCCTTGTTACAGGTTCCATGTACTTGCTATGCTGATACCAGAAAATTATGCATTATTATATGCAATTAACCCTAAACCAAACCTGCTAGCACCTTACGTTATAGTCCTGTTCTGCATTTATGCATACACTTATTATAGTAAGAACAATAACACCCTGAAACTGTGTTACACTACAGTGGTCAGGGTCATACAGAGGTTTTCCAAGATGAGTTCCATTAGGAACAGGCCTCACAAGGGTCAATCAGTGAAGTTCAGCACTCGTTCTGTGCATCAGGTGCGGAACCTGGCTTGAAAAAACAGATGCATGAGTGCTGTCAGCCTTGCTTTAAAGGTTGCAGAAGTAGAAGGTCAGCTTGTCAGTGCTCAGACCATACACCGCACACTGCAACAAGTCGGTTTGCATAGATGTCATCCCAGGAGGAAGCCTCATCTGAAGCTGGCCCACAAGAAAGCCCACAAACAGTTTGCTAAAGACAACCTTTCCAAGAGCATGAATTACTGGAATAACTGGAATAACTGGTTAATAAACCTACCTCAAAGCTTACCCTACGTGTAAAAAAAAGTGCAATCCCAAATTCTAATTATAACCCTATAGAAAGTACATGTTAATTAATATTACCTCAAATTAATTAAGGATACCTTAAAAATAAAGCATAACCAAACTTTTCATTTAACACTCTGAAATATGCCCACAGGATTGTTACCTTTCATGCCTAAATACCCTTGTGGGTTTCTTTTTTCCTAAACATCAGAGACCTCCGGAACTCAAAGTATCGGTCAAAGTTGTCAAAGTACAATACTCTTAAAACAAGTCCAGCCCCCTGCCGCGAGGTGCTTGTTGGTGGCAGAAGTTTCCGGGTACCTGGGGTGGTTGACTTTCTGAGACGGTGAGACAGGAAGAGATATTATTAGCCTCCTACTGCTCTCATTTATAAATGTGATTGGTTTTCCTAATGCCTTCATCCACAAGAGGAAATTCAAGCTGTTTCTTGAAAAAAATTCAAATCTGTTTCTTAGTCTGCACTATGCCTAGGTTAAAGGTCAATAGCCCATATGTGGCCATAAGGCTGTGCAGCTGGAAGGAAAGAGTGATGGAACATTTGAACTGTACAAAAACAATGCATAAGGCAGTTGCATAATTTGATTCTTTTTTCTTTTTAGAATGATTTTAAGTCATAACGGGATACAAACAGAAGCATGCATCATTATTCAAGCATATAGGAACAATAATGCAAATGGCTGGCAGGCCGGTATTGCACTATTTAGACCATAAATCTCAATGATATCATGCAATATTAGTGTACATTAAATGTTAAAATTATTTGGTTACACTTTAGAATAATGGCCGATAGTTATTGGGTGACTATACAGAAAGTAATTTAGGACCAATGAGTAGTACTACAGTAACACTTCAGCTACTATTAACTAATGTGAAAACAAACACCGGTGTGATTAGAACTTTCAAAAGGTGGGCACATGATAACTATGAACACCCAGCTATTGTGCCTGGGAAATAATATGACAATACATTCTAAAATAACAGTCGCCTACAAAAACTCACACTGGGAAGTCAGCTAGAATATTTTAAACTCACATGTGAAAGGGTTCAGGAATGAGATCCTTATTAGGTAATATATAATTACTAAATTAGATTAAAGTCATTAAGATCCATTAAATAACTATGAAAAATGATAAAGAGTTGCCAATTAACTACTTACTGTATCACAATTAATATGTCTGATATGTGAGCAATTGTCTTTTTTACTGTGAATGTTGTCATAAAATGCACCATTAATTACCCTAGTTTTACTTAGTGTTGCTATTAAAACATTTGAAGTAATGGTCCAGATCACTAGTACACTCTTAAAAATAAAGGTGCTTCACAGTGCCATAGAAGAACCCTTCTTGTCTAAATAGTTTCATAAAGAACCTTTAACATCTGAAGGAGCTTTGTTTCCTAAAAGGTTCTTTGTGGTGAAAGAAGGTTTTTCAGATTATAAATAAATAAGAAAGAGATGGTTCTTTAAAGGACCTTTGACTGAATGGTTCTTTGTGGAACCAAAAATGGTTCTTCTGTGGCATCGCTTGAAGAACCTTTTAAAGCACCTTTATTTTGTAGTTCCTGAAGAGTGACTATGTCAGACTCGAGTAGTGAAAGTTTCAGATGGGGTTTACAAATAAATATTATTTAATTTATTCAGGTCTGACACATGCGGTACAGAAAAACTGTATATTTATGTAAGGTACACTGATATTTTAACAAACTGTGTTTTGGAGGATGTAGATTTTTGGTTAAAGAATATAATATGGATGCAACTTCATGCATATTGTTGTTGGCAAGAAAACATCACTGTTTCTAATCATAACATAAGGAATGTAAATCCTCTGTGGTTGTTCCTAGTTTCACATACAGCAGGCTTTTCAATTGTTTAATCTGTTGCTTAAAATCACTCATATTTGTGTTTGTGTTGATTGATTACAGTTGATTACAGGGACATTTTTTACCACCATATCTTGAATTCTGGGGACATTTCTGTTAATTTTGGTGTCAGACCCAAGCTCCCTTTCATTTCCGATTAGCACATAACAAAACAAACAAAATTAATTTGAACAGGAAAAGGCAGGCCCATGGGCAGGACAATCCTAGCCCAATGGAAAGTTGGGCCTTGCACACTACACTCTTAAAAATAGGTGCTTCACGATGCCATAGAAGACCCTTTTTGTCTATTTGGTTTCATAAAGAACCTTTCAACATCTGAAGGACCTTTCTGTTTCAGAAAAGGTTCTTTGTGGTGAAAGAAGGTTCTGCAGATTTTAAAAAGGTAGAACCTTTGACTAAATGGTTCTTTGTGGAACCAAAAATGGTTCCTTGTTGCGTTGCTCTGAAGAACCTTTTAAAGCACCTTTATTTTCAAGAGTCTAACATACTTGATGAACCTGGGCTGTGTCCATATTATGCTATTTAACCACAAAATTCCTCCAAATCACGAAATTGTCTGTTAAAATATAAGCCTCCTTTTTTCATATTAGTTTAAGTCATTGGATGGAAAACTCACTTTTACATGTTGTTTGAGCATTAATGTGTGTTGGCAATTGTTACACAACCAATATCCCCAATATCACCTTTTTAAAATCAGGTCATTCTCAGTTTCTTGTCGGTGTAACAACACACAAACAGAGGCCACTCCCAGGATAGTTGATTGATATGAGCGCCTTACCTTAGACCTGCCCTCACCGAGCTAAGACAGTCCGACTCTGATATCCATTGTGTCGACTGTTGTTGGATGTAATAATGAACATAGCAGTTGTCATTTTCTCCTGACATCTGAATTGCTGAAGACGCAGAGATCTATGTCTATGTTCGTGCAAATCATTCATGATGCAGCTTCGGCCACCGCAAAACTGAGTTTAAGGGTTTTTTATGCATCTTTGCAAATGGCCTTTCTTAATAATGCTCTTGTTGGCCAGTTGCCACTTGTCGCTGCTAAACGAGGCTAAAGGCGACTAAAGACAGCTAAATTAAACATTACAGCTCATCATCCCACTGCAGAGAGGGGCGGGGTGCAACATACAACAGAATAGCTCGCTCTAAAACGGGTTGATTTTGACAAGGTAAAAAGAGTGTTTTTTTACACAATCCATCGATAAATTTTAACCAAAATATGTTATAGACTTCTCATTAAGACTGTAAAGAATCATATTAACTTGTGATGACCGATGACCCCTTTAATATTAGTAGCTGTTTTTTTTTTTCTTTTTTTTTAACTCATTGTAGAAAAAAACTATAGTACACTCATTGGCCCTGTATTACTTCTTGCATAGTTTCCTATTAATGAAGGACCATTTCTTTAAGTGCTACCCTAAATAAGTTTGCAAAATAGGTAACTTTACATTTTCCAGAATGTTCAAAGTGTTCTTTAAAAACACTCCTGAAGCAATTAGACAACATAACGCTAATGAGGCAAAATAATGTGTTATATGGCTAGACCAAGAAGACCGTGACTCTTTGGTCTTTAATACAAGTTCACAGCTCAGCACTATGATTAGAACAAAGGCTTGCTTTTGGCTGTGTGATTAATTAATGCTTTACTTATGTTAAGAAAGTCCTGAGGTCACATTGTCTCACTTCATTGTAGCTATATAAAAATGAAAGTTGTGATATAGGTCAGGCTCATTGTCTTCTGAGTTTAAACCCCAGATGAATACCTCAGCCAGATTTAGCAACCTGTACAGAGCGCTATAGCTCCGGAGATGGGCGGAGCCAAGCTGAAAGATTTCACACTGAAACAAAAGATAATAACTTTCACAAACCAGTGCATTTTTATAGAGGAATGAATAGAGTTTGAGTGCCAAGTCTTATCATTGACCTTTTCTCAGGGCGCATGCTCTCCAGATTGTATCTTTCTCATGAAAATGGTTCAGGCAGGCAGTTTAATTTCAGAAATGGAATTGCTTTGATATTGTTTTACTCTTCAGATGGGCTGTGTTGTCTTGAAGGGTTGTTTTTTCCCCAGTCAGCCATTTTTCATGGATACTATTTTTGGCCTGTCATATTCCATTTTGCTATCTCCACGGCACCAGCTTGACTGTTTCTGACCTGCTTCCATTGAGGTCAAGTTTCTGACCTTTGGGTAGACGATTTTTTTTTCTTAACTTGTGACTCACTTTGAGGGAAATAGGAAAAAGCTTCACACCACACAGATTATTATTTGCTCTCTCGAGGGTTGATGCTATACCCGTATGTAATTCAGTAATGTCTGTTATTGAGATAAAGGAGAAAGCGAGCTTTTAGTAGCACAGATTTCCACTCACAGTTCAGCTAACAATTTTCAAGGGCATCGACTATGGTATTAAAACTAAAATGATTCTACAAAGCTTTAAGATTAAGACAAAAACAAGCTTTATCTAAAAAGAAGAATGGTTTAATGTTTTCTTTAACCTTATGCGTTATTCATCTTTTTTTAAACTAAAGGAGGTGTACTGTAAAAACTGCATTTACTTTTAATGCAACCCTAAAAAAAAATTTAAATTGTGCCTCTAATACAGCACTATGCATGAACACACACACAAATCAATGACTTTACAAGAAGACCAATCATAAAGTGCAAACAAAAATACAGAGTTGAGAGTTAATCGGATGTATAAATTAAATTATATTTTAAGTTTAGTGAAGGAGGACAAGATCATCCGCTTAAATGCAGCTCATTTGGTTGTGTCGCATGAATATATAATAGTGGAAGCTCAGAAGATTATAAGAGATTTATAAATTCATTTCCTCATAATTTTCCTAAAATTAATCACTATTCTCTATCAATTGGCATTTGTTATCTGGGTGTTTGCACTATGAAATCCCCATTTGCTCAGAGTCTGAGCTTTACCCCGTGAGGCTAGTGTGTAAAATTGTCATAAGTGAAGTTTAGTACAACAAGAACCCAAGAGGAATGTAAAAGCTCAGAGTAATTATTAAGACTGGCAGTCTGTTGAGTACTGAAGCCTTTGACAGTGTTTTCATGACAGATAGAAAAGCATTTATGCTAAAAAGTGCAGAAATATCACTTCTTCAGTGGTCTAGGTTCTGAAGGTATAATATTGAAATGATGATCAAAGTTTTTTTTTTATATAAATCATTGATTATATGCATTAAATATTTGGGTTTTAAATATTTAAAATTTGTAAGAAGTTTCATGTGCTTTCAGAATTATCATAGATACAAGTTTCCTAGTTGGAAATTGGACATGAATGGCCTCTCAAGTTCTATTTACATCTGGGAAAGTTTTGAAGTTGTCTTTCCCACAACATCTACAATATTTTCATCTGCCATCGCAGTCATGTATATTTGCATATATAAATAACCATTTGATGTGCATTATATGTATTATACATCAAAACAACATTTATTTGACTGAAATTCCAGAAACGTCAGCAAGCTGAATATTTAGGTAGCGTAGGGAATGTTTATATGCTTGCCAATGCATAGTACACTACATTTTAATCAAAACCTTTGGATATTAACTAAATATCTTGGGCAAGAAGTACCCTGGTGTCCTACATGATTCATATATCCTTTCTTATAACAAAGCACTTGAACACAAAAAAAAATTTGAAATTACATTGATATTCTTTAAAACGTTCACAAAACCTTTTGTGCTCCAAAGAAGAAACAAAGTCCTTTTTCGATGAGGATAGGAAAATATCACATCATTTTAACTAATAGTATGGAAAATGGATTGGTTAAATGCAGTCCACATTGACACAGACTGAATCCAGACTTTAGTCTACAACCTGTTTATCTTTTTTACCCATTTCCTAACAAGTGCTACAACACTGTTTTCATTTCCCCTGTGCATTCTAATAAAAAGCAGGCTCGTTTTAGAAAATGGTAGAAGGAGAAGTAATAGATTTTTACACTTTTTCCAGAACTGAGAGGAAATATGTGATGATCATGACTTGTCAGCACAGTGTATTAAATGTGAATGATCTTTGCGGAGCGACAGGTCCCTTGTCCTATTTTTAGACATATGTCACGATATAAAATCCTGCTGGCGAGAAAACGGCAAAGAGAGAGAGAGAGAGAGAGAGAGAGAGAGAGAGAGAGAGAGAGAGAGAGAGAGAGAGAGAGAGAGAGAGAGAGAGAGAGAGAGAGAGAGGGCAGAAATAAAGATAGATAAAAAAGAGAAGCTATAAAAGTGTAGTGTAAACAGACGGTGCTCAGATGAAAGTCTTCGGATGAGAGCAGATTTGTGAGGAGTGATTGAATGTCTTTGTGATCTCAGGTTTATGTGGCCATTCTGTGATGCTTTAATCTGGCTCTTATTTTGTGTAAAGTAAAACCCTCATTATATGAGGCAAAGCTGACAACTTGTTATAAAAATGGAAATGAAGACAAGCCTTTTATTAAATTCCTCCTCTCGCCATAGAAACCTGTCACACCACTGGCTTCCACTAGATTACAACAGCCGATAATCTTGCTGTCTGGATTTCAAAATAGAGCCACACGAAGACATTTTTAAGTCACTGTGATGGAATGGCACAGCAGTGGAAACAATACGTATCTGGTCCTCTAGAGCGCTCTGCAGCCAGTGTTTTGTGTGCTGTAATTAAACTGGGGAATTAAACAGTGATTGGTCCTTTCATCTCTCACACGCATTAAAGAAAAGCAGGTCAGAGCAGTTAGCCTTCCACTGAGTGTTACTCTTTCATTCCATTCTCATTTATTCGTTTGTGACCGTTACCTTGTTCACAGGCTTGTTTTTCCCTCTAAGAAGTTTGCCTTTGGAGATGTCTGTTTTTATGTCCAATGGATGCATGAAAAGAGAAAAGTTTGTGGTTTTATGAAACACACATCAAGCGTTGCTGTGACAATATGCTGATTGGCATTACCACAGATATAACACTCCAAGGTGATCTCATGATAATTTGTATGCATTTTATGTAAAATGTGGTTCTAGAAAACGTACATTTACTTACGAGATACTAAAATACTGACGTATTTACAGCATCTAAACGTACAGATAATATACTCACCCCCTGTCATCCAAGATGTTCATGTCTTTCTTTCTTCAGTCAAAAGGAAATTATGTTTTTTGAGTAAAACATTTCAAAATTTCTACCAACTTCCAAAATGCAGCTTCAAAGGGCTGTAATCGATCACAGCCGAGATGTTTGTTTTGCTTATCTAGCAAAACAATGGGTTATTTTCTAAAAAAAAAAAAAAAAAAATACAATTTATATACTTTTTAACCTCAAATGCTCATCTTGTGTAGCTTGGCAAGACGAGCGTTTGAGATTAAAAAGTATGTAAGTTGTAAATGTTTTTAGAAAATAACAGATCGTTTCGCCAGATAAGACCCTTCTTCCTCAGCTGGGATCATTTAGAGCCCTTTGAAGCTACATTTAAACTGCATTTTGGAAGTTCAAACTCGGGGGCACCATAGCAGTCCATTATATAGAGAGAAAAACTGAAATGTTTTCCTCAAAAAACATTTCTTTACAACTGAAGAAAGAAAGACATGAACATCTTGGATGACAAGGGGGTGAGTTCATTAACTGTAAATTCTTGTTCTGAAAGTGAACTACTCCTTTAAATTGTTTAATCATTTACTTGAAAATGAAATTATAACATTTCATTCTGTTCTGTGATTTCTGCTGCCAGCTCGTTTCCAAGAATAGGTCTACATTATGTTATCAAGACTACACTTTAAACCCTTAAAACAAATAACATTTCTGCAATCATTAACCAATCATGTAATATTAACTTTGTTTCCGTGGTAGGACACAAAAGGCATTTTCTCAGACATGTTGTGACTAACAATACAACCATAAAATACACCGAACATGCATCATAATTACAAAATGAAACAATTTTATTTGTTCGCTGTAATCCAGATCTTCAGAATCCATACTATTGCAAGGAACAGACCCAAATGCAAGCCTTTATCTGGCGATCGTCATCTCCATCCCGAGCATGGAGTCCAGCAGCAACAGCAATAAACCCGAGCTGAAGTGCATTTCACAAATTCAAATATTGCCGCGTTAAGAAACGAATGCAGGAAAATCGACAGGAAAATCAAACACTCATTGGCTCTTGCCTGTATATTTGTATGCTATATTGTTACTAAAATGGTAATTTCCCTGCATATTTCCCTGAATCCAGTGCATCAGTTAACATCTTGTGAAGTGAATAGTTGCATGTTTGTAATGAACAAGTTAATGATTACACTCATTCACTACATTCACTGCAATGATGTAACGCTAAATTTCTCTGAATCGGTTCTGTTCTGATCTACTCAACCTCAAGGCATCTACATCATGCCTTGAGCGTGAGTACATTTTCAGCAAATTGTCTTTTTAGGCGAACTATTCCTTTAATAATTAGAAATGTACTGCACACCCTTTCAAGCTAAACTGCTTATTCATTACAAAAACACATCTCTCCCTTTTATCCATAATGTGTGAATATATCCATCTCATTTTAAGCTGTTCATGTGTTCCTAAAACTAATTGATTATTTCGCACTTTCCTATTACTGAATATGTTTCAAATTGGCGTCATTGCTATGCTAGGCCGCTCTGCATATATTAGTGTGATGCGAAAGACTGTGAGGTGTTATATTGCCTATAGTAAAGGAAGCAGAATTATATTTTCCATTGGCATTTTCACTGTCCTCCTTGTTAGTGGCTTATTGATTGCATAGAGCTTATCAAACCAGTTCCTGTCATAGCACATGGATCATGACAAACATGTTCTGATAAATCATGGCATATTAGAAAAAATGTCATATCTATTTTTTAACACTAAATCCAGAAGATGCTAGAGTTTCAAATAATTATAGGGAAGAATAACACACGCACAACCACATTTGCATTCAGCTTTCAACCTCTAAAGAAAATGTCTGTATTTTTTCATTAAGCGTCATTTTGAAAGCATTTGTTTTGTGTCACCTTCATTCTGGGCAAATCTCTACAGTACAGAGCAAAGAAAACAGAATGTATTCAGCTGATACCATTATTATTCATAGGTATTTCCCCCCATACTGTATGTTTGCAAAGAACACTGATAAGTACAATATCAAACCTGAGTCTGAAAGGCACAGTATAAAGTTGTCATATGTGTATTTGTATAATGACTGCTAAATTACTTGATGCATTCATGTATTTCATATCATATCAACTGCCACCATCTTGCATCTCTGAATGACTATGATGGCTAAAGACAAAAATTAATTGATAACTAAATATAATCTAGAAAATTCCTTTCAATAATAAGTACTTATTAGCATAAAACTTGATTATAACAACAGAGCATAATAATAATGTACTGTATATATCTATATAATTTCTGTTTTTAAAACTTTGTATTAATTAAATTAACAGCACAAATTAAATAAAGTGCATATTATTAATTACTTAAATAATTAAAAGCATGAATTCTTAAAACTTAGAAAACAAAACTAACACAACAGTTTGTTAAATGGCAAGGCAAGTGTTCTCTATGGCATTAATAAGTCAAATTTTATATTCAGCAAAGTTAGGCATATCTAATTTCAACTAAATGTTACTTTTTTAGAGCATGGTATTATGATTTCGTCACATTTCCACCACTGTAAGGTATTAAAAAGATTCTAATTCAGAGGATACTTTGAGGTAGTAAAGGAACATTTCTGCTAATTACAGAATCCCAGACTTTCTGGATTCCACTGTTGCTGTGTTTAACAGAACCGTTGTGGTTCCAAGTTTTTAAGGCTCAGCAAATGTCACATAATCCAAAAAATGAGGCTCAAGAAGAGTGTTTTAGTGCTGCAGAATCCCATTCAACTTTCCAGGCTTTCAAGACGTACGTATTTTGATATGTTTCTTTATTTTGACAAGCCGAGCAGCTTCTAAAATTGTCGACCAGCGATGAAATGAAGCAGGGTTGACACATTCATACTCCTTCCTCTTACTTCCTTATTATTGTTAGACAGTCCATAAACAGTGTGTCTATCCGCCGCACCTGCATGAGGTCTTATTGTTTGCCAGTCCCTCAGGTGTTTCTTAATATGACAGTTATTGTTTGAGATGTTCCCCAGCATTCCCTTGGTCTGGACAGGAAATCTGCTATGAATATCTCAGAGACTGCAAGGCACATCAAAATAGCACTTTTATACTGCGGAACGACTGGCAATGCTTTCGGTTTATTTTTCGCCCTTCTCAATACATCACCTCTCAGATCCATCAAAGCAAGATTCCCAGTAGAAAATCAGCTTCTGAGGGAAGTCTAGTTTTTAACAAGCATTATCTCAAGCATTATCCCTGGAGAGCGATTTAGGTCTCTGCTCTGGGGGTCAACGTGTCTGTCTCACATTATCTCTTGGCATGGAGACCTACCCATCTTCTGCTTGTTCGAAGCACCTTTCTGTTTAGGATGGCGTGGCTGGAAATTGCTTCTGTCAGGACAGATAAGCAGCTCTGTGGGCGCAGTGGCCCCTGTATCCCTCAGGAAAATAAAGAATCCAAACAGGGGAGGGGTTGTAGTGATCATTTCCCTCTATAAATAACATTTTGTGCAATGGAAAGGTTCCATGGATGTTAAAGGTTCTACACGGAACAATCAATTCTAATAAAGAACCTTTATTTTAAAGAATGTCAATAAAGGTTCTTTACTGGCATCAATGGTTCCATAAAGAACCTTTTAAAATCCATGCAACCTTTATGGTGCAAAAAAAGGTTCTTCAGATTATTGAAATGTTCAAAAAAAATTTGTTCTTTGAAGAATTGTTCCATGCAAAGTCTTTTATATAACCTTTCAACAAAAAGGTAATATTAAGTGAGCATTTTACATTTTAAATGTAGCCTACATTTTAAACACAATATTGTCAATATTGTTTGTTATATTTTCAACAAAACAATAGTTGAATAGCAATGAAATCCACAACAGAACTGGTGTGTGTCTCCAAGCAACAGCTGTGTTTCGTTAAAGGGGTCATTGGATGCAAATTCACTTTCACGTGTTGTTTGAAAATTAATGTGTGTTGGCAATTTGTGTACACAACCCCCCTACAATGACAAAAATCCACCCAGTGGTAAAAATCAGGTCATTCTCAGCTTCTTGTCAGTGTGATGACGATGGTTGATTGACATGAGCGCCTTACCTTAGACCCGCCCTCACCAAACTGAAACAGTCTGACTCCGATCGCCATTGTGTTAACTCAGGTGCAGGGGAAGACAAAAATGTCTCTGATTGAGCGATTGAGGTGCTCTGATGTTGGATGTCATAATGAACATAGCAGTGGTCATTTACTCCCGACATCTGAGCTGTTGAAGACACAGAGGATTAACGTTATTTTTGTTTTTGAAAGGAAAGCGCCGATCCCAATCTGCATATGCATCTATGTGCGTGCGAATCATTTGTGATGCAGCTTCACCCACAGCAGAAGTGAGTATAAGGGTTTTTATGCATCTTTGCAAATGGCATTTCTTAATAATGTGCTATTTAGCAAGTTTCGCTGCTAAACGCGGCCAAAGTCCCTTTAAGGCAAGTCATGTCACTCGGCAGCCATCTTTGAAATGCCTCTCGGGCATGCAAGTGCAGCTTGTATCTCTTTGAATGGGGAAACATCAAATTCTCCAAAACTGTTCACCAAGCTGACGATTAAATTTCACAATTTAAATCACCAAAGAAATCTGACAAGAACTGCCTCATAAACTGCCTCAAAATTTCAGGCTAGATGAGCCAGTGCGCATGCGCAGTACTGAGCGGACGTCTTAAAGCGCCCATTGTTTCTAGAACAACCGGGACTTCTAATGGCAGCTGCAGTGACCTATTCAAAACTATACGAGTGACATGTCTTGGGTATTCTATAGTCTTTGACGCGGCTAAAGTAAACATTACGGCTTGCATCCCACAGCAGAGAGGGGCGGGGCGAGCAGAGCTCATTAGCATTTAAAGGAACATGCAACAGAATAACTCACTCTAGAAAGGGCTGATTTTGACAAGCTCAAAAGACTGTTTTTTACACTACCATTGAGAAATGTTAACCAAAGTATGTTATAGACTTCTCATTAAGACCCTAAAGAATCATGGGCATCCGATGACCCTTTTAATGAAGAAATCTGGAGCTTTGAACGATTCAGTCAGTGTCAGTGAACTACATCCATTTGCTTCCTTACTGAATGAATGAAAGACGCGAAGCGTCACTCATTAATACAGTGACTTGCCGCCACCTACTGACGATTTTAGTTTTAAATCTAATCCCTTAATTTTGCCATCATTTATTGATTTTTTTTTTTTTTTTTTTAGTATATGTGACTCTGGACCGTATTTTTTTTTTTTAATTGAGATTTATACATAATCTGAAATGGTATGATTCACCACTTCCATTGGTGTGTTAGGATAGGACAATATTTGGCTGAGATACAACTATTTGAAAATCTGGAATCTGAGGGTGCAAAAGAATCTAAATATTCAGAAAATCATCTTTAAAGTTGAAAATTAAGTTCTTAGCAATGCATATTACTAATTAGAAATTACGTTTTGATATATTTACTGTAGGAAATTTACAAAATATCTTCATGGAACATTATCTTTACTTAATATCCTAATGATTTTTGGCATAAAAGAAAAATTTATAATTTTGACCCATACTATGTATTTTTGCCCATTGCTACAAATATACCCGTGCTACTTAAGACTGGTTTTGTGGTCCAGGGTTACATATTAATAGTACACTTAATATAATGTTAAGAATATGACATAAAAGATGCCTCTATAAAATGTAAAAATTAATGTGTAAATCAAATGTTATCCCTTAATGGAAAAGGTGTGACTGTAGTTAAATGCCCCAGGGGGTACGCCACTGTAAAATATTTGAGAACCACTGTTTTAGGGAACAATATAACTGCCAGTGCAGCAAAATAAACAACAATTTTACAATGATTATAAAGTCTGTGCACTACACCACAGTCTTTATTATTAAATGAAGTAATTAGAATTGTTTTACTATGGCATCACTGTGAAAGCACTTTTTTTTTGGAACTTTCATTTATTCCACATATTTGGAATTTAGCATACATGTAGGTCCTTTAGGTACAAAAGTGTGGCTTTTAAAAAGTGACAGCTTTTGTGCCTTTTTTTCTGAAAGTGTAGTAGCCTCAGTGGTTCTCAACACATAAGAGTCTGTTTTGGTCATTCTCAGCCTGTCTTTATCCATTTAATGTTCAAGGCATTACATTTGATAGAAGTTAATTTATTAGATGCGGATGTTTGTTTGATGTCTTGCATGTAGTCAGGAGCTCTTCACATTAAGAGGAAAGATGAATCAGTGTATCAGTCATGTTAAAAGCACTACCAAGCTCTGAACTTTTAATGACTCTAGATGTAAAATACTAGTAAGAGTCATTACATTTCAAAAGTGTTTGAACCTTTGCCTTAAATTAGTTGAGTATTCAAAGCCATTTCCCTGCTTGAGCTCGACATAACATGGCTCGAAGCTGGCAGCTATCAGGTCTCATTCGTTAAAAACCAAAGACAGGTCCATCAGCGGAAAATGAAGGGCGGCCTTAATTGAATTTGTTAGAGAAAATTAATGACAAATGTGAAATTAATCCTGTCGTTCCAAGTCCACATTTCATTTTTGTAGGTTGCCCTGACAGGCGATAAGTGTGATAGTTTGAACTACAGTTTTTTGACAACTTATCCACCAAATGTACTGCTCAGACACCAAAACTCCACCAGAAAGGGCTTTCTGGCAGCGGTACAATACATGCTAATGAAAAATGACAGATCATTATGATTTTCACAGATTAAAGCTTATTAGCATATTTTTAGCCCAATCGGTACTAGTTTGGTATAAGCTTTCCTGACTGAAATGAAGTAACTGAGCTCTTTGGTTCATAGTGTTTGATATTTGTTTTGCAGCCTTTAGTCTGTGTACTTGAGAGATCAGATTGGGTTAGACATGGCCATGCACAGCTGATATAATGAGATCACGCACCACTGCTTCTGTGTCTATAGATTATTTTTATTTATTTATTTTTTCCCATGTACTGTATATTTTCAAAAGAGATTCAGCTTAATCAGTTGATTTGCATTAGATCATAAAGACAACACATTTGAGTAACAGATAGTTAAAGCTGATGAAAAACAAGGTGACTGACTAAACTATAATTACATTTAATTACTCGTAAATGTTTTTGTTCTAGATACTGATGACATATTGTGTCAAGATGTATCTTTTCTCATTAGATATGATAACAAACATACATTTAATACAGAGAATGGAAAGCAGGTTGTGTCTGTCGGTTAGAGTTGTGGGGGTGATTTTAAGGAATTATGTCAGTATGATAATGGTGCAAAGTTTATGTGTTTTGAAAGAATGGCACATTCAAAACACGGGGTAAAGTTGAGTTAACATAACTTTTATGCAATAAACTTATTTGAGCAAATGGGTCAATCAATTCAAAATTGTAATAAAATTAATGACATGGTAGACTAATCAAAGGTAATACATTGTTGTGGCAGACGGGTAAAGTATTAAATAGTTAAAGTCAAGACAGTGTTAGTTTTACATATAATTGAACATAAGTCTGTCACTGTCCTACAGAGGAATTCATTAAATAAATTGTGTTCATTTGTAATCACATATTTTTAATTACAATTACTGAAAAAGCCATTTATTTGATAGACCTAGTAATAATACAAGAGCAACAACATATTAAAGGTAAATGGCCTTTTCTCAATAGTGTCAGTGTTTTCTTCATCTATATAAGCAAGCTAAGCAAGTTCTCATTTTAGGACTGTATAAATTATATTTATTAGCTCTGCATTCAAGGCCTTTTGTGGCACGGAAATTGATTTGTACTGTAGTTTTTTTTCTTTTGTAGCTTGTGTTGCACTTCCTATGTTGATCTGCCTCCTTAGGATGAATCGCTTGTTGTATTCCCAATTGAAAGTCGCTTTGGATAAAAGGTCTGCTAAATGAATAAATGTAAATGTAAATGTGTTGCGTCTTGATGGTTGCAATAATACAAAATTGAATTACTTTGTTTTATCGATAATGTGGCTCATTGATCATTGCTTTACATACAGTACAAGGTGAATTTAATATTTTGAGTCTTTTGTCTTTAAGGTAAATAAAGTGAAATATTAAGTTTTTGTTTTTGAAATAAAGTGAGTTTTCCTCCACAGTATGTCCGTTTAAACATCTGCGATTAGCTTCAAATGGCGTCTTTTGGCCATTTACCAGTGTGTTTCTGCAACCACTATGAGTGCGCAGCTGCAAGTGACGTCTAATCTAATTTGGTCTAAAAATACATATAATATGATATGACATCCATATGTGGCACTTAAGTAAATAGATGAATTGTATGCATAGTTAATAGAACATTAGAGCTAATTTGCTCATCGCCCGTTATAGATTAATTAACATGATATATAAAGGTGCAAAATGCATTTACTTACAGTTTAATTATTTCGAATAGCCTAAAAAAGGAAAAAAATCAGTAAAACATAAGCCTACTGCTGTGTCAACCCCCTCAAAAAAATAATAAGTGCATGACACCCCTGTAGCCTACAATGGTACATGATCCACCATTATTGTTTTGTGTTTAGCAGCTAAACTTTAGCTGTGGGCATGATTTGCTTACATAAGTGTTAAACTAAATGTTTTTTGTCATTAATTTAAGAATGGATTGGAGCACTATATTATTGTTTCATGTAAAGGTGCATGCTAGGATTGCCAGGTTGTCAACAAAACCTGTCCAATTGCTTGCATTTTGAGGGGTATAAAAATCACATTCTGGGGTGTAAAATACATACTTTTTGTCAGGGTTCCCCTGGTTAATACACATTCCATGGGCTAAATATAACGTTATTGGGGTCGCTTCAACCCGCGACATCAAATAACCACAGACTTGGCAATACATATGGTAGGGCTTGCTAACTTGCTCAAGTACTCCTCTCAGAACCAATCACAAAAGACTTGGCTAGCTGACCAATCAGAGCAGAGTAGGCTTATGGAAGAGATGGGTTTACAGACATTATGCTTTCAAACAAACCATTTCAAAATCATGGACAAATGTATAAATGTATATTCTGGGAAAATAACAATGTTTTCTGAACTTAGATGCATTTATATCTGTTGTAATAAAAGTTGTATTACTGCCACTTCATTTCAGCTGGAAATTGCAGTAAACTTCATGTATAGTAAGGTTTTTTTTTTGCTAAAATGTGGAGACATTTTTGTTTTCCAGTTTCAACAACAACAACAACAACAACAAAAAAAACTGCTTTGGTTACTCTACTTTTAAAGCATAAATTATATTTAAACAACAGGTCTACATAATATTCACATATACAGTCGTGGCCAAAAGTTTTGAGAATTACATAAATATTGGAAATTGGAAAAGTTGCTGCTTAAGTTTTTATAATAGCAATTTGCATATACTCCAGAATGTTATGAAGAGTGATCAGATGAATTGCATAGCCCTTATTTGCCATGAAAATTAAAAAAAAATGAAAAAAACTTTCCACTGCATTGTTAAGAAGGCTTCAGGGCATCCAAGAAAGTCCAGCAAGCACCAGGATCGTCTCCTAAAGAGGATTCAGCTGTGGGATCGGAGTGCCACCAGTGCAGAGCTTGCTCAGGAATGGCAGCAGGCAGGTGTGAGCGCATCTGAACGCGCAGTGAGGCCAAGACTTTTGGAAGATGGCCTGGTGTCAAGAAGGGCAGCAAAGAAGCCACTTCTCTCCAAAAAAAAAAAAAAAAAACATCAGGGACAGATTGATCTTCTGCAAAAAGTATGGCGAATGGACTGCTGAGGACTGGGGCAAAGTCATATTCTCCGATGAAGCCTCTTTCCGATTGTTTGGGGCATCTGGAAAAAGGCTTGTCCGGAGAAGAAAAGGTGAGCGCTACCATCAGTCCTGTGTCATGCCAACAGTAAAGCATCCTGAGACCATTCATGTGTGGGGTTGCTTCTCATCCAAGGGAGTGGGCTCACTCACAATTTTGCCCAAAAACACAGCCATGAATAAAGAATGGTACCAAAACACCCTCCAACAGCAACTTCTTCCAACAATCCAACAACAGTTTGGTGAAGAACAATGCATTTTCCAGCACGATGGAGCACCGTGCCATAAGGCAAAAGTGATAACTAAGTGAAATATTATTTAAACCTATTACTGTTAACATTTTTACATAACATTTATTTATTTTATCTCACAATTCAGACTTTTCTCGACCTTTTCTCCAATTATAATCACGGAATCACAGTGTGAAATGAATCTCTTACTTACATTGTACGCACTTCTGCACGTATTTGTTTCTGAAGAGAAATCGCCTGAGAGAGCAGAATTCAATCAGCGAAAGCTCACACCCTAAACAAAACACAGCTGCATTCAAAATCCACTTGGCTCAAAGATCTGAGGGGGCATGTGCTAACGTAACTAACTGATGAAACAATACAGTTTGTAAACCAAAATATGTCTACTGTAATATCTGAAGAACGACTAGGCTTAAAGGAGTAGTTCACTTTCAAACAAAAATTTACAGATAATGTACTCACCCCCTTCTCATCCAAAATGTACATGTCTTTCTTTCTTCAGTCGTAAGGAAATTATGTTTTTTGAGCATTTCAGTATTTCTCTCCATATAATGGACTTCTATGGTGCCCCCGAGTTTGAACTTCCAAAACGCAGCTTCAAAGGGCTCTAAACGATCACAGACGAGGAAAAAAATAGTCATATCTAGTAAAATGATGGGTTATTTTCTAAAAAAAAAAAAATTACAATTTATATACTTTTTAACCTCTTGTCTACCTCGGCAAGACTAGCATTTGAGATTAAAAAGTATATAAGTTGTCAATGTTTTTTGAAAATAACCGATTGTTTCACTAGATAAGACCCTTGTTCCTTGGCTGGGATCATTTAGAGCCCTTTAAAGCTGCATTTAAACTGTATTTTGGAAGTTCATACTCTGGGGCACCATATAAGTCCAATATATGGAGAGAAATCCTGAAATGTTTTTTCTCAAAAAACACCATTTCTTTACGACTGAAGAAAGAAAGACATGAACATCTTGGATGACAAGGGAGTGACTACATTATCTGTCAATTCTTGTTCTGAAAGTGAACTACTTCTTTAAGCCTTGTCTGTGAAACTGGGTGAATATCTTTATGTATAATGCACTTTTTGATTAACAACTTTGCAGACTGTTTACATTGAAGGATAGCTGTTAGCTATTTTTCAAAAAACCCATATGACCTGCTCTTTAATGCAGACTTATTTTCATGCAGTTCCTTGCACAATACTTAATTGAGTATGTTATGGCCTTAAAATACTTAACCATAGTACATGGTTTGTAATTTAATAGCTTTTGTCATTTGCATCAGATAACCAGCTCCATATGTGTGGCTTTTCTGACTTAGGAAACCTTGCTCGGTAACACTGCACTTATGATGAGACACACTGAGGTATGAATCCCATGAAACACAAATCATGATAAAGGAGTTTAAAGACAATTTATTTGTTAACAGTCATCTGGTAGTGTGGGTTTATTTACAGATAAATATCTGCATAAAAAAATGGGGCATAATTAGGGGCCAAGCACCGAAGGTGCGGTGGCACCTATTGTATCCGTTGGCGTTCTTATTCTTCTTCTTCCGTTTCTTCCGCCGCAAGTCTATGGCAGCCCATAGAACCGCTTGCGGGAAAGTTGTATAATTTTGCACACTGATAGAGGATAGTCTCAACATTAACCATAGCAAGTTTGGAGTCTCTAACTCAAACTCTCTAGCGCCACCACTTGTCCAAATTTTCACTTTCTTTTTGCTAATAACTTTTGAACCGTAAGCCATAAAATCAAAATTCTTTTTTTCTCTGAATCCGTGGGTCATGCCGAGTCGATTGAACACCAAAATTCAAAAATCGTAAGGTTTAGTTTTTTCCTATAATTTCTTGTAAAACCTACTTTTTCAATCTCGTCCTAGATGGTTTGTCTGATTTTCACCAAAATTGGCTCAGATCATCTTCAGACCATGCTGGCAAAAAGTTATGGAATTCAAGTTGATTGGACAAACCGTTCTCGAATAACGCGCTAATTAATTATACGAAAAGCGTGCAAAATTGGATGTGAGGCCATATCTCTGCAACGCTCTGGAATATTGAGACCAAACTTGGTGTGTGTTATAACAATCATGGCCTGAGGCTACCTGCAGTGTTTCACCACTGTGCCACCTAGTGGTCAGGAGATATGACAATTGGCTATTTTTGCTTATAACTACTCAGTGCTTTGGCCAAAAATCTCGAAACACATCCCGTTAGATTCGGAGGAGCATGCCGAGTCGAACCATATCCAATTTTCCCATGTCAACCATTTTGGGTGTCGGCCATTTTGAATTTAGATTCAAAATGCTGTATCTTGAGAACGGATTAGCGTATCATTTCGACATTAATTACAAAAATGTTCGGCACCATGCCCTGAATGTACATAAAAATTTTGGGCCCAGCGCCACCTTGTGGTCAAAAGTTATAACAAAATTTCGACTTTTGCGTACATTAGCCTATTGAAATAAAACAAATTTTGATAGATTCCTTCGGTCATGCTGAGAACATCGATACCAATTATGCTAAAATTGGCATAACTTCCTGTCCGCCATTTTGATTAATGTAGAAAACCTACTTTTTCGAACTCCTCCTAGACCGTTAGTCTGATTTTCACCAAATTTGACTCAGATCATCTTCAGAGCATGCTGACAAAAAGTTATGAATTTTGTGTTGATATTCAAAACCGTTTTCACTTAACGCATCAACAAATTTGCTGAAAAGATGCCAAAGCACATCTGCAAAGCTTTGAGATATTTGCACCAAATTTTGTATGTGGCATTATCACCTCAGACTGATTACACCACATCAATTTGGTAACAGCGCCACCTATTGGTCAAGAGTAATAAACCATTCATTAACTATCAATTATAAATTGTCCAAAAATGCTAATAACTGTAGATAGCATTTGCCTATTGTAATGAAATTAATCTCAAAATATTCCTTGGGTCATGCCGAAAACATAGATACCAAATATGCCACAGTTGGTCAAACTTTCTGTCCGCCATTTTGATTTATGTTGAAAACCTACTTTTTCGAACTAGTCCTAGACTGTTAGTCCGATTTTCACCAAAATCGAGTCAGATCATCTTCAGACTGTGCTGACAAAAAGTTATGAATTTTATGATTGATGATACCGTTTTCGTACAACGCCTCTACAAATTTTAGGCTTGATGCCAACATTATTCTGAGGCTTTATCTCTGCAAAGCTTTGACATAACAACACCAAACTTTGAGTGTGCCTTTGTCACCTCACACTAAAACCTAATAAGCCATTAAATCATATCAGTAGGCGTTCTACATCATTTTTCTGTCGTTTTGACTAAAATCATCCTAAAATGGCTTCTTTTTACTTATTGTTGCAGTTGGTCTGCTGTTCCTGCCATCCTTAGCTCCTCATTTTCCCCTTTCAATGCTTGGCCCCATAATTGCTGCTTGCAGCTATATTTTACCTCCTGTTTTTCAGTTGAATGACTTTGTTACATGACAGAGTAATAAACCTATACAGAAAGCCAGCCAATCAGATTGAAGCTTGCAATATGTGCAGTTCATGAACGTCCGTGGGTGGTACAACATTCAAACACATACATGTGCTTCACTCGTCTAATAAATTCTTTGTATACGTGACACACTCGCTGACACAAACTTTATTGCTCTTTCTCTCACTAGGCGCAGTTGAGAACATCACCATAAGTGAAATATTCATCCTTCTGTTGGACCATGAGCACAGCCATACGGAGGTGCAAGTTTTTCCAATCACACTGATGGGTACCAGGAAAGGTTGTTTCCAAATCATCTCTTCCACATCCGCTGCAAACTGTCAGCATCACCAGAGCTCTCGTTAGCCGAGGCTCATCGCGGATGCTTTCACTGGAGATTTTGTGACTCAGAGGAACAGACCTGCATTACCTCTCAGTTCACCTTCATTTCTCTCACCCTGGAAATATGATGGAGCACAGCAAATGTAGACAGCTTTGAATGTTTCTTCCACCTGCACATTCACAGTTACATATTATGTTCTACCACAGAAGGGAAAATGTGCAGTTAAAACTGTTTCTACCTGATCCAACCCTTAAAAAAATGGCTCTAATTAGTGTAACCTAATGCAGTCAGGTTAATTCTGTCATATTAATTATCAGCATTGCGGAAAGCTACTTTTAAAAGTAATGCATTACAATATTGAGTTACTCCCTAAAAAGTAACTAATTACGTTACTTAGTTACTTTTTATGGAAAGTAATGCGTTACGTTACTTTTGCATTACTTTTTTAATCTGGGCAGAACTTCCTTGTTTGTTTTTAATATAAAAAGTTCTATTTTTTACAAATGTTAATTGCAGGTTTTTTTAGTGAGTGAGATGAATTAATGTATGTTCACATTTATTCTAGAACTAAATTAACATCTTACTCACAATTTCTCTCAACATGGGGACATGAAAGCTTTTAATCAATAAATGGGGGAAAAGTATTTGGCGTTTGAAAAAGTAACTTGGATATTTTCTTGTCAATTAAAAAGTAATGCGTTACTAGTTACTTGTAAAAAGTAATATTATTACGTAACTTGTGTTACTCGTTACCCCCAACACTGTTAATTATTATTTTTGACTTGACTTGAACCAGCTGATTGAGATATTACCACATAATGCACATTTATAGTACGTTTTATAGTAAGCTTCCTGACCATTTTTTGTAACATTGTCATCTATTAACTTGATTACTGAAGATAGTGTGCACTGTACACACAGTAGAAAACAAGTAATGATTTATTTATGAATAAACTAAATGCATCCACAGAATATTTAATTAGAGTAGAGCTGCTTAAAATCACTTTTAGTTATAATACTTAACACTATAAAATTAAGGTGTTAATTAAATAAAGTGGGTGTCAAAATACCAGGACTGAAAGCAGTTTCTGTATGGATGAAATTTTTTAAATTAAAGTATGTTAGTTTATTTCAGCGCCTGTATTGATTCCTCAAATGCCACGACATCAGCCCCTACTGCACCAAACCCCTCAAGGCATTGCATAAATCGCCATGCCCAAACTACTTTGACGCCCCAGCCTGAAACAATTAAAAGCTCACACTTCAGATACAATTTCATAGTTTGCAAACAGTTGCGCTGCCATAGGTTTGCATCTTCAGGTCTCTCCTCAATTCCCGTGATAACAAGCTAAAATGATGCTCATTTAGCAGTCTTTGAGATGTCTGGCTTGTGTGTATGAGGTGGAGCTATACTGAGTAGAATAATTAACATGCCTTCCGCCCAAGCCTGAACCTGCTAATCAAGTGGTAATGAAAGCAGTGTGTCATTCACACGACATGTTTGGAGAAGACTCCACACATCACAATGAATTTCACCACCTAATTTGAATAGGTTACTGATAAATTACAGAATATGAGCATTGTATGTGTAATTTAACTTTCTCCATACTGTAGCTATCTGGCATACTGTAGCTGTTAATATTTGTAATATTAAGGGCACTAAATGGCCAGGCCAGACCCTACACTCTTAAAAATGAAGGTGTTTTACGTCGCCATAAAATAACCATTTTTTGTCTAAATGGTTCCATAAAGAACCTTCAACATCTTAGGAACTTTTCTGTTTCACAAAAGGTTCTTTGTGGCGAAAGAAGATTCTTCAGATTATAAAAAGGTAAGAAAGAGATGGTTCTTTAAAGAAGCTTTGACCGAATGGTTCTTTGTGGAACAAAAAATGGTTCTTCTATGGTACTGCTGTGAAGAACCTTTTAAAGCATCTTCATTTTTATGAAGTCTATGTGTTTATACAATCCTTAAGGAGGTCTACAATACCCTGGCGTAACATATGCATTAGTATTCCCATTATTATTTGTTTTAAATTGATATGCATTTCTAATGCAAACCTGTTTGTAAGGGAAGTCTCTTATGCTTACCAAGGCTGCTTTTATTTGATCAGAAATACAGTAAATACAGTAATATTGTGATTTTTTTCTCAGTAAAAAAGAACTTTATTCAATTATAATATTTTTTTCAAATATAATTCATTTGTGTGGTGCAAATTCAAATTTATCACTCCAGTCTTCAGTGCCACATGATCCTTCTAATAAAAAAAGAAATCATTCTAATATATAACGATTCAAAACTATTAAGCAGCAAATACTATTTTTAACATTGTTAATAATAAGAAGAAATATTTCTTGGGCAAATCAGTATATTAGTAATGACTTCTGAAGAATCCTGTGACACTGAAGATTGGAGTAATGATGGTGAAAATTTAGATTTGCATCACAGGAAAAATTACATTTTACAAATTACAAATGCAGCTTCTGGGAGCATACAATCATTAAACATTTAAACATTTTTAACATTTAAAAAATCTTTTTCTAAACTTTTGACTGGTATAGTGTATTTATGAATTTTCCTGCCATATCTTTATGGTTTAAGGTTGTTATTATATTGTATATTTATATATTGTATATCACAGTTGCATTTAATTTGCATAAACTAGAGTACATTTTCAGGCCAAATTTCAAAAGCGATTTGCAGTAATAGCCATTTGGGTGTCTAATATATTTTGACCTTGTTCTCTATTCATTTATTCATGCAGAAGTGCAGTTTGTGGCTTTAGAGGGTGAATTTTAATTTGTTTATGGATCACTTTGTTGTTGATAATGTTCTGTGGCCCTTGTATTTGGCCCTTGCCAGACCTAGGACAAGTACTGTCTGATTATGGCGTGAGACAGATTGGCTCTCCTCATGAATGTTAGCTCTTGTTGACCTGCCAGAAACAGACATAATTATGCACTGTGTGAGTGTGATGAGGATGAGTGTTTAACCACATGTGGGTCCAAGTATAAAAATTAAAATATATTTTTGCAAAACTTTGTCAGCTTACACACACACTGCAAAAAAAGCCTTATATTACTTAGTATTTTTGTCTTTGTCATGTCTTGTTATCTAAAAATGTTTAAATTAAGATGCATTCACTAGATAAAAAAAATTACATAAGATATGAATAAAATGCACTTCATTTATTTTTTTCCCTTGAAAACAAGACTAAATATCTTGTGCATCTTGGTTTAAGAATTTTTGACTAGAAACAAGAACTTTTTTGGATTGCCTATTTAGTCATAGTACACTCTTAAAAATAAATGCCATAGAAGAACCTTTTTTATCTACTGTAAATGGTTCCATAAAGAACCTTTGACATCTAAAGAACCTTTCTGTTCCACAAAAGGTTCTTTGTGGTGAAAGAATGTTCTTCAGATTATAAAAAGGTATAGAAAGAGATGGTTCTTTGAAGAACCACCGACTGAATGGTTCTTTGTGGAACCAAACATGGTTCTTCTCTGGCATCGCTGTGAAGAACCATATAAAAAACCTTTATTTTTAAGAGTGTGAAGCAAGGGTCAACAAACTTTATCCTGGAGGGCCGGTGCCCTGCGGAGTTTAGCTCCAACTTGCCTCAACACAACAGCCTGGAAGTTTCAAGTATACCTATTAAGACCTTGATTAGCTGGTTCAGGTGTGTTTGATTAGGGTTGGAGCTAAACTCTGTAGGACACCGGCCCTCCAGGACCGAGTGTGGTGACCCCTGGTGTAAAGTAATACCAAAGACAGAAATGGGCCACTTGTATTTCAATAAATTGGAGAAATTGAAACATCCAGTATGGTGGCTCTAGTAAAGGGCGCCTTTCAAATGAAAGAGCCAAATGACAAACTGACTTTTAAAAGCTCCATAAAAATGACTGTAAAATGTTTGTAATGAAACTTACACACAGCCATTGGTCAAACACATTGACTGGACCAACCTATAATAAAAAGATTGATTGATCGATCGATTGATTGATTGATTGATTGATTGATTGATTGATTGATTGATTGATTGATTTCCTCAAGCAACAATAAATTTGCAGGCAATAAATAGAATTCAAAACAAATATTTTTTGTTTGTTTTTCTTGTTTTAAGCATACATATACTAGTTATTTTTATGCTTTAACATAAACAAAAAATGAAATATTAAAAATAATGTAATATTTTTACTTTACTTTATTTTTAGTATTTTTACCAATATTGCACCAAGATATCCAGAATATCCCTTGACTAAGGCTGCGCTCAGCATGGACATTCACAGTGAGCGACAAACGCGGCTGGACGCACGTCAGTCACATGGGCTGTTAAATAGACTCCCTCTGTGGAAGCTCTCAGTGAGGTGAAAGTTCAGCGAGCCATGTTTCTGATGGAGATGTCTGATGTGGCCACTTTTGTGTTGAAGCAGCACATCACACATACAGACATCCATTGATTTTGAACAGCTCTTGTTGCAATTTTTCCCAGAACAATCCCAGCATGTGCCACGGTAACACTCATGTGCGCAGCAGGAGAGCAGCGGCTTCCTCAGAAATGTCAAAACCGAGCCATTCGGATAATAAATGCCTTCAGAAACAAGCCCTTTGTTTGTTATTTCTGCCTGTGTCAGTCAGGCGAACCCCACAAGGTTGCGGCCATGTAATGAAGACATCAAAAAAGGAGGCTAGTTACTCATCTGTAGTAGCTAAGTGAGCTTCTGCACATAAATAAATCAAAAGTGTGCCTCCCACCAGCCCTGCCTTCCCAGAACGCAGCTTCCATGCTTTTGCACTTACATGAGGGAGATCCATTTTTCCATAATTAACCACTTTCTATTTTTGCAATCATTTCATGATACTGTACATTACGGAGCCCCAAAAGGGACATGGTGATGGCAGCAAAAAAAGAGATGAGAGGAAAAATTACATTACATTTGCTTTTGAATTCTCTGCACAAATCTTTGGCCTTCCCCTGTGAAATGTTGCGTTCGCTCACAAAACTTTTGTGATAGAAATAATATGAGGTGGGATGAAATATTGTACAGTCGTGGCCAAAAGTTTAGAGAATGACACAAATATCAGTTTTCACAAAGTTTGCTGCTAAACTGCTTTTAGATCTTTGTTTCAGTTGTTTCTGTGATTTACTGATATATAATTACAAGCACTTCATATGTTTCAAAGTCTTTTATCGGCAATTACATAACATTTACTGTATGCAAAGAGTCCGTATTTGCAGTGTTGGCCCTTCTTTTTCAGGACCTCTGCAATTCGACTGGGCATGCTCTCAATCAACTTCTGGGCCAGATCCTGACTGATAGCAACCCATTCTTTCATAATCACTTCTTGGAGTTTGTCAGAATTAGTGGGTTTTTGTTTGTCCACCCGCCTCTTGAGGATTGACCACAAGTTTTAAGATTTGGGGAGTTTTCAGGCCATGGACCCAAAATTTCAACGTTTTGGTCCCCGAGCCACTTAGTTATCACTTTTGCCTTATGGCACGGTGCTCCATCGTGCTGGAAAATGCATTGTTCTTCACCAAACTGTTGTTGGATTGTTGGAAGAAGTTGCTGTTGGAGGGTGTTTTGGTACCATTCTTTATTCATGGCTGTGTTTTTGGGCAAAATTGTGAGTGAGCCCACTCCCTTGGATGAGAAGCAACCCCACACATGAATGGTCTCAGGATGCTTTACTGTTGGCATGACACAGGACTGATGGTAGCGCTCACCTTTTCTTCTCCGGACAAGCCTTTTTCCAGATGCCCCAAACAATCGGAAAGAGGCTTCATCGGAGAATATGACTTTGCCCCAGTCCTCAGCAGTCCATTCGCCATACTTTTTGCAGAAGATCAATCTGTCCCTGATGTTTTTTTGGAAAGAAGTGGCTTCTTTGCTGCCCTTCTTGACACCAGGCCATCTTCCAAAAGTCTTGGCCTCACTGTGCGTGCAGATGCGCTCACACCTGCCTGCTGCCATTCCTGAGCAAACTCTGCACTGGTGGCACGCCGATCCCGCAGCTGAATCCTCTTTAGGAGACGATCCTGGCGCTTGCTGGACTTTCTTGGATGCCCTGAAGCCTTCTTAACAATGCAGTGGAAAGTTTTTTTTTTCGGGATTAAGTTAATTTTCATGGCAAAGAAGGACTATGCAAATTCATCTGATCACTCTTCATAACATTCTGGAGTATATGCAAATTGCTATTATAAAAACTTAAGCAGCAACTTTTCCAATTTCCAATATTTATGTAATTCTCAAAACTTTTGGCCACGACTGTACACTTCTGGGTAGTTTTATTTAGCGCAACTATTGATTACAAATTACTATATGGCTGGCTTAAAATGAACGTTTTACAAATTTTCTCGGGAGGATACAAATGTAAGAGAAAGAAAAATGTATGAGTGAATGGCAGTGTTCTTAACCCTTAAATGCATTACTTTTTCGCCAATCATTATTACATATTCGGGTCTTTAGCGATATATCCGGCACGGATGGATCTCTAACTTCTGCAATAGCAAAAACTCTCTTGATATTTTAAGAACAATTATAGAAGAATAAAAAGCATATTTCGTTACCTTTTAAAAGTTAGAAGGGTTAAATTTAAGCAGATGATTTTACTATCACAGTACATTTAGCATCTGGCTCATAGTCAATATTTCAACCATATTTGCAAAACTATCATTTTTAATCGCTTTAATCATTATTTTGATCGCTGGAAGCTTATTCACCACATCCACCGTCAAATGACAGTCAAAGCCATTCAAACCAATTTAATTTTTGCTGATAATATTTTGTTTTATGCCTGCGATAATTACGAATGATTATTGGCTATAAAACAGTGCCACATCGAGGAATAAAGGTGAATTGCATGTATTTAGTCATCAGATATTTACACTTATCTTGCACACAAAAAATATACCTACACTATTACACACCTCGGGTCTCTAGTGACCCTATATACTTTTTAGAACAACAACAAAACAAACAAAAAAAATCAGAAAATAGATATTCTTTTATATTTTATTATTTTTTTCTTGTTTTATTGTTTATAATGAATACATTGAGGAATATTATAATAGGCTGATATCAAACATAAAGAAAATGAAGGAAGGAGAGGGTAATAAATGATGTCCTGGGTCGCTAAAGACCCGAGGTATGCATTTAAGGGTTAAGGGAACACAAACGTTTTGTGAATGAAGGTAAAGGTTAGCTTTTGTGTGCAAATGCAAACTCTATGCGAATATTTCTTGTGAGGGATCACAAATATTTTGCTATAGGGAATGCACTTTTTTTTTTTTTTTTTTTTTGGATAACGCAATACTTTTGCGACAGAATGCAAAGCATCAAAATAATATTTTTTCTCTCATCTTATATTTTTTTCTATCACAATGTCCCCTTAGGGGCTCCATAGTACAGTATATACAGTACATGAATGCTGAAACAAGAAATGCAAATAAAACATGGCAGCAGAGGAGAGGCAAGGAAATCCAGACAGAAGGAAACGTACTGGCTTTTTTGTTGTTGTTGTTGTTCTGGTTAAAGAGATAATTCACCTAAAAATAAAAATTCTGTCATCATTTATTCACTTTCATATCAGTCCAACCCAGTATGGGATCCTTTCTTCTGTGGAACACAATAGAATATATTTTATAGAACTGTTCTTGTTCATTGTGTAATTGCATGGGAATTACACAATGTGTTCCGCAGAAGAAAGTCAAACAGGTTTAGAATGACATGAGGTTGATTAAATGATGGCAGAAATTTCATTTATGGCTGAACCATTTAACATCTAGCAAAGAGAGGCATGATTTTCTATAGAGGGACTTCAATGGGACTTGCTTGTAATCCACAATGACCTACTCCTATCACGCACTGGCAAGGTCAAGAGGTCCAATGAGGAGGAGAATCCGTCAGGGCAATTAGACTCAGCTACCTTGTCATGGGAGATGGGTTAGAGGGAGAAGTCAGTGGAGACAGATGCTTTTTGCCACCCACTCTTTCTTTCTCGCTCCCTTTCAGACTCTTTCTGTCCATCTTAAAGAATATGAGACAAAATGTAGTTTGCAAATAAATAAAAAAATTATAATTTTAAAAGTACAAAACACTGCTGCCAGGATGCAAAGTAAGTGATTTAAATTTTAAATTGTGCAATTTGTTACATAATAATGACTTGTTGGTCTAGAAGTGCCTTTTGCTTTGAGTTTCGAGAGTTTCGAGTTTGAATCTTTTAATAGCAGCTCTATCAGCAGCGAGGTGCGTTTTTAAATTTGTTCAATAATATCACTAAAATGGAGATCTCAGATGAGAGCTCAGCAAAAGAATTGCTGCTCTCTAAAAGAATCGACCACTGATGATGGCTACAGCCAACAGGCAGCAGATATTGCCATTCCAGATCACACACTAACTAAATGAATTTTCCTCATTAATGAAGCCTATGTTTAAACATGTTTGCCACAAATGTTGCAACACCCCATTCAGGTCTATAAATGCATACATTATTACATCTGGATAACCACTGTATAATTTGTAATGGTAATTTAATGAAACAGCACTTCCCTTTTGAAAAAGAAGCACACTTCAGCAGAATAAACTTCAGTGCATGTAATGTTTTAAGGTGCTTAAAGGCACAGTATGTAATTGTTTCCGCTAAAGGGCACATATTCAAAACAAACAAAGAAACAAAGGCATAGTTTGATGATGTTGTGACTGAGTGTGGAGTCTCTGTTCTGTTGTTTTTTTGTCTACCTGATCTCATGATGAAAACGTACCTGTGGGAACTTTTTTCCGCAAGACCCGAATTACATACCAATAAGTACATATCACTGAGTTTTTCGCGATCGGTATACTACGTTACGGGGGGGAGGGGGGTTGGGGGGGTGGATGGCTGTGTTCGCGATCGCTATACTACGTTATGGGGCCTCTAGTTAACAACATTTATTGTGATCTTAAAATTATATTTAAAGGAAAATTACATTTCACTCCTCAGGCCCCCACCCCCACAATGCAATTAGTTAAACCTGGAATGGTCTTTTTAGTTCATTAGGCCTTCTTTTTAGGTACTTTTATAATCATTACTTCTATTGTCTTTAAAATATGGTTAAAGTATACCGCCGAATGTACTGGCAAGCATTTATAGTAAACTAAAATGTACTTTACTGTCATTTCTATTAAAACTTGTATGTCATACGTTTAAAACATATTATGAAATATCAAATAACACACTACAGTTAAAACCATAATCAAGTGGTTTGCATGTGCTTTAGTATGTTAGTCATCACATCAAAATAAATGTACTTCTTTAAAGCAGGACAAAAGACTATCAAAATGAAGATTTAAAATCAACTTTAACATAGAAC